>NC_068434.1:53108247-53191180 GCF_023373465.1 Oncorhynchus keta
TTGGTTCAAAATAATATTTTGGACAGATTTTGGCGAGTGAAACCTTTCACTTCACCTTTTTCTCCCATGCCCCTCACCCTACCACTCACAACAACAAAGACTTCTTGCTCTCTGACAAACGGTTTCAACTTGCTATTTGCATTTGAGGTTTGGTCCAACAGAATCGGTCATATGGACACCAAAACACATGGAGACATTATTTTACTGTAATAGAGGAGAAGTTAACCTTTCAAACCATACACTGTTTATGTTTCAACTCCTCAAATTCTGAGCAGAGCAGACACTACTAAACAGATGTACCAATGTACCAATTTAATGCTTAGTCTATTGTGCGTGCATTACGGTACCATGTCCTGGGTGGTTATACTAGCTGTTTAGTCTGTGTTTTATAAATGTGCAATAAGCATGAAACAATTATATAGGGAATTGGCAACTCGTTCTCATTCTGAGAAATAAGGTTGGTCACTTGATTTCAACATCTAAACAAAGTGGACAGGCTAGCATGCTGTTCAAACAGTGGAAGACAAACAGAAGGTTGTGTTCATAACAACTGTTTTCAACTGTTTTGCCTTGTTAGCTGAATTCAGAGCTTGTGAAATTATTCCTAGATCCAATTTGTCTTAAATTTAATATATAAATATTAGCTGGCTACTCACTAGCACGTGGGCTTGTGCTTGAGATATTGTTTGAGACCGGTTTTCATTTTCTATAATGCCTGCTACATTATTAGTGTGTATTATGCATGGTTCTGGTTAAATGTGTTACAAAAAGGGCATTTTTATAGACAGACCTGAAAGCCAGATCAGTAATTATTGCAAAAAAAGCAGGTACAACTCTTTTCAGCCTAGGTATAGTATAATTTCACAAGCTCTGAATTCATTGGATTATTGCTGACAATTTTAAATGCAGTGTATTTTACCTTTAATTGTACAACAAAGCTTATTTAGAGAACTTTTTTAAAATCAAGATATATATTGTGAATCGCCCATAATAAAAAGAAAAGTGAGATATGAGTTCTAGGCCATATCACCTAGCCATACACCTGCTTGGCCACTCGGGACAGGGAGGGGGGCAGTTAAATATCACTGCACCACTTTCAAACTAAGATAATGGTTGGCCTGAATACAATTTGTCTGTGCAAATCTATTTGGTTAAATGTTTTTTCTATGTTATGAGTCTAGAGACAGAAAGAGTGATTCATTTTCATGGGGTAGGGTAATTATCGATACCAAACACACACTAACAGGCTCACGAAAGCACTCTGTGTGTGACTGAAATATGAGCTGTGTCTTTACATTGCCAATGACCTACACTGAGTGAACAGGGAGAACAGATCACATATCAGTGTCACCGCTTGGTGATGTCACATGGGACATGTGCACGGATTAGAACAGGTGACATCATACTTTCTGAATGTGCATCACTGAGGCCTGAGGAGGGGATTTGGCATGGGAAGACACGGGCCCCTTCCATATGGACTCCATATGAAAATTGAAACAGCGAAACAATACAGATAACTGACGAGTGTACAAAACATTAAGAAAACCTGCTCTTTCCATGACAAAGACTGACCAGAGCTTAGATCCCTTATCGATGTCACTTGTTAAATCCACTTCAATCAGTGTAGATTAAGGGGAGGAGACAGGTTAAAGAAGGATTTTTAAGCCTTGAGACAATTGAGACATGGATTGCATACGTACGCCATACAGAGAGTGAATGGGCAAGACAAAAGATTGAAGTGCCTTTGAACAAGGTATGGTAGTAGGTGCCAGGCGCACCGGTTTGTGTAAAGGGCTGCAACGCTGCTGGGTATTTCATGCTCAACAGTTTCCTGTGTGTATCAATGTTCCACCACCCAAAGGATATCCAGCCAACTTGACACAACTGTGGGAAGCATTGGAGTCAACATGGGCCAGCATCCCTATGGAATGATTTCTACACCTTGTAGAGTCCATGCAAATTGTGGCTGAGGGTAAAAGGGGGGGTGGGGACAAACAATGTGGAAGGTGTTCCTAACGTTTGGCATACTCAGTGTAAAGAACACACCAACATAACGTTTTTTAATAGGGCTTTGGGCCACCACGAGACAGATCAGCTTTAATGCACCTAAGCATAGATTCTACAAGTGTCTGGAACTATTGGAGGTATGCAACACCATTCTTCCATGAGAAGTTCCATCATTGATGTTTTGTTGATGGTGGCCGCTCCAGAATCTTCCATAAGTGTCCAATTGGGTTGAGATCTAGTGACGCCATAGCAAATTATTCAGTGACCACTCGTGCCCTGTGGATAGGGGAATTGTCATCCTATTGTCATGGAAGCCAAAATAATGGCCTGCCCAGCATTTTTATACATGACCCTAAGCATGATGTTATGTTAATTGCTTAATTAACTCAAGAACCACATCTGTATGGAAGAACCTGCTTTCAATATACTTTGTATCCCTCATTTACAAGAGTGTTTCCTTTATTTTGGCAGTTACCTGTATCTTGGCACTATAACTGACTCAAAACTCACCTGGACTCCTAACACAAAACAGATATACAAAAAGAGACAATAACAACTATATTTCATGAGGAGACTAAACTAAATATCAGGTCAATAAAAAAATAAACATATTGCACACATCCTTCATTAAGAATGTTCTCACATTCTGTTTCCAAGCCCGGTACAATTACCTTTCCATCTCAAACAAAAAACAATTACACAAAATAGTAAAGCTGACAAGTAAAATCAGTGGTGTTAGTTTAGTGAGCATGAAAGCACTGTTCTTGGAGAGAGTGGTGAGAGTGGTGAGAGTAAGGCTTGACACTCAACCAGGAGTACCAGCTCCTACCATTGCAGTTCTGTTCCATTTCTTTTCACTGTTGTAGCACATTTGACATGCATACATTCATCCTGCTCTATTCATTGCATTCCATGTGTGTATTTATTATTCCTTTTAAAACCTCTTAAGGATCCGCCCACTTTTTGTTTTAATAGTAAAATCACATACCCAAATCTAATTGCATATAGCTCAGGACCTGTAGCAAAGATATGCCTATTCTTGATACAATTTGAAAGGAAACAGTTAGAAGTTTGTGGAAAAGTGGAATTAATATAGAAGAATATAACACATTAGATATGGTAAAAGATAATACAAAGACAAACAATGTGATTTTTTTGTTGTTGTTTTGTACCATCATCTTTGAAATGCAAGAGAAATGTCATAATGTATTATTCCAGCCCAGGCACAATTTAGATTTTGGTTACTAGATGGGAGCAGTGTATGTGCAAAGTTTTAGACTGATCCAATGAACTATTGCATTTTTGTTCAATATGTTGGCTCAAGACTGCCCAAATGTGCCTAATTGATTTATTAATACATTTTCAAGTTCATAATTGTGCACTCTCCTCAAACAATAGCATCGTAATAACTACTGTAAATTGGACAGTGCAGTTAGATTAACAAGAATGTAAGCTTTCTGCCCATAGTCAGAACTTTCCAAAAATAATTTTCAAATACATTCCAATATTCAATTACAGTGGGTATCATAACTATTCACCCACTTGGATTTCTTCACATTTTGTTGCATTACAAAGTAGAATTTAAATTAATTAATTTAACGTGATTTTTTCCTGTCATTGATCTACACAAAATACTTTGTATGTCACGCCCTGACCATAGAGAGCTTTTTATTCTCTATGTTGGTTAGGTCGGGGTGTGATTAACGGTGGGTTATCTAGGTGAATTATATATCTATGTCAGCCTGGTATGTTCCCCAATCAGAGGCAGCTGTTTATCGTTGTCTCTGATTGGTGATCATATTTAGGTAGCCATTTCCCCATTGTGCTTTGTGGGATCTTATCTAGGTATAGTAGCCTGCGAGCACTACTCTGAACTTCACGTTTCGTTTGTTTGCTTTATTGTTTTTGTTCTTTAAGTTCCTCTTCCAAATAAAAGGATGGAAACATACCACACTGCATCTTGGTCCACTCCTTATAAAGATCATGACACTGTAATGTCAATGTGCAAGCAACATTCAAACATTTATTTTAATTATTGAAAAATACAGGACTAATATATCTTGATTAGAGGTATACTACCCTGAGTCAATACATGTTAGAAACACATTTGGCAGCAATTACAGCTGTGAGCCTGGATTGTACAAAATTTGCCCATTATTATCTTCAAAATTTTTCAAGCTTCAATCTAAGCCTAGAATACGGAGTGTTCCCTCAGGCCTGGAGGGAGGAGCACCCTTTAATGGTTGAAACAGCAGACTAATCAGCCTGTTCCGTTGCTTAGCAAACTTTCAGAAAAAATTGTTCGACCAAATACAATGTCATTTTACAGAAACAAATTAACAACAGACTTTCAGCATGCTTATAGGGAAGGGCACTCAACATGCTCTGCCCTGACACAAATGACTGATTATTGTCTGAAAGAAATTGAAAATAAGAAGATTGTGGGAGCCGTTTTGTTAAACTTCAGTGCAGCTTTTGATATCACTGATCATAACATATTGCTGAAAAAATGTAGGTGTTGTGGATTAACATTCTCTGCCTTATCAAGAATGGACAGTTGCTATCCAGTAGATCACAGAGGGTTTCCCTTAATGGAAACCTCTTTAATGCAAATTTGGTTGAGGGTGGTGTACCACAGGGCAGCAGGCTTGGACTATTATTGTTTTGTGCATGTATAATTACCTTCCACTGACCTTGAATAAAACATGTGTGTCCATGTTGGAGGGGTCTTTACACATAAAGGACCAAGATTACTATTATAACAATGACTTCTTTTCTTTTTGACTCAACAGTATACACAACAGCTGCAACAGTAAAATGAATAACTGACACCCTTAACCTGTTAAGTCGACCCTCTACTTTTTTGAACATTCTGTTAAAAATCGCGCAACATTTCAGCGCCCTGCTACTCAGGCCAGGAATATAGTATATGCATATGATTAGTATGTGTGGATAGAAAACACTCAGACGTTTATAAAACTGGTTAAATCACGGCTGTGACTATAACAGAACGTGCGTTTCATCGAAAAGTGCAGGAAAATCTGATCACTGAAAATGGAAATAAATATCCTTGCGCTACTTCCAGGAATTGTTCAAAGTGAACCGAATTAAATGAGGCCGAGGTTGCAGTGCCTACAGCTTCCACACGTTGTCTAGAGTCTTGTCATTTGATTCAGCTTTGATTCTTGGTCTAACCGAATCAAGGGAATCGATTCCCTCCGGTCTCCGACCGGATGTTTTGGTCGAGCTCTCTCCAGACATTTTTTCGAGACGGACACCTATAGAATTGACATCGCCTCCTGATGAATTGTATCGCTTATTAACGTGTACTAATACCTAAAGTTGCATTACAAAAGTATTTCGAAGTGTTTTGTGAAAGTTTATCGTCGACTTTTTGAATTTTAAAAAATGACGTTACGTTATGAAACGCTATTTTTTTCCGTTTATCACACAGTCTTCATAGATCGATATCTAGGCTATATATGGACCGATTTAATCGAAAAAAAATACCCAATAGTGATTATGGGACATCTAGGAGTGCCAACAAAGAAGATGGTCAAAGGTAATGAATGTTTTATATTTTATTTGTGCGGTTTGTGTAGCGACGACTATGCTAATTATTTTGTTTACGTCCCCTGCGGGTCTTTTGGGGTGTTACATGCTATCAGATGCTCATGCTCATGCTTTCGCCGAAAAGCATTTTAAAAATCTGACTTGTTGCCTGGATTCACAACGAGTGTAGCTTTAATTCAATACCCTGCATGTGTATTTTAATGAACGTTTGAGTTTTAACTAATACTATTAGCATTTAGCGTAGCGCATTTGCATTTCCAGAGCTCTAGATGGGACGCCTGCGTGCGAGGTAGGAGCAAGAGGTTAACTTCTTGCGTCGAGCAATCCCGTATCCGGGAGTGTAATCATAGCCTCAAGCTCATTACCATAACGCAACGTTAACTATTCATGAACATTGCAAATGAAATTAAATAAATATATTGGCTCACAAGCTTAGCCTTTTGTTAACAACACTGTCATCTCAGATTTTCAAAATATGCTTTTCAACCATAGCTACACAAGCATTTGTGTAAGAGTATTGATAGCTAGCATAGCATTAAGCCTAGCATTCAGCAGGCCACATTTTCACAAAAACAAGAAAAGCATTCAAATAAAATAATTTACCTTTGAAAAACTTTGGGTGTTTTCAATGAGGAGACTCTCAGTTAGATAGCAAATGTTCAGTTTTTCCAAAAATATTATTTGTGTAGGAGAAATCTCTCCATTTTGTTCATCACGTTTGGCTAAGAAAAACCCCCAAAATTCAGTCATTACAACGCCAAACTTTTTTCCAAATTAACTCCATAATATCGACAGAAACATGACAAACGTTGTTTAGAATTGTCACGGCTTTCTAATGGTGAAGAAGAGTCGGACCAAACTGCAGCGCGTATATTGTGATCCATGTTTATTTACCCAACGTAACACGAATCCAAAACACAAACTCTACAAAACAATAAACGTAGTGAAAACCGAAACAGCATAACTGGTGCAAACTAACACAGACTAAGGACATCAAGACACTCAGGACAATCACCCACAATACAACCAAAGAATATGGCTGCCTAAATATGGCTCCCAATCAGAGACAACGATAAACACCTGCCTCTGATTGAGAACCACTTCAGACAGCCATAGACTCTCCTAGAACACCCCACTAAGCTACAATCCCACTAAGCTACACACTACATACAAAAACCCATGTCACACCCTGGCCTGACCAAATACATAAAGAAAAACACAAAATACTTCGACCAGGGCGTGACAGAAACCCCCCCCCCCCTAAGGTGCGGACTCCCGAACGCACCTCAAATCAATAGGGAGGGTCCGGGTGGGCGTCTGTCCATGGTGGCGGCTCCGGCGGGGGACGTGGACCCCACTTCACAATTGTCTTAGTCCCCTCCCCTCGCGTCCCTGGATAGACCACCCTCGCCGCCGACCATGGCCTAGTAGTCCTCACCCAGAACCCCACTGGACTGAGGAGCAGATTGGGACTGAAGGACAGCTCGGGACTGAGGCAGCTCGGGACTGAGGGGAAGCTTGGGAGTGAGAGAAAGCTCGGGAGTGAGAGAAAACTCGGGAGTGAGAGAAAGCTCGGGAGTGAGAGAAAGCTCGGGAGTGAGAGGAAGCTCAGGAGTGAGAGGAAGCTCAGGAGTTCAGGAGTGAGAGGAAGCTCAGGCAGGTTGATGGATCTACCAGATCCTGGCTTGCTGGTGGTTCCGGCAGATCCTGGCTGACTGGCGGATCCTGGCTGACTAGCAGATCTGGCAGATCCTGGCTGACTGGCGGATCCTGGCCGACTGGCAGATCCTGGCCGACTGGCAGATCCTGGCCGACTGGCACTTCTGGCGGATCCTGGCCGACGGGCACTTCTGGCGGATCCTGGCCGACGGGCTCTGGCGCCTCTGGGCTGAGGGGCTCTGGCGCCGGACAGGCGGGAGACTCCGGCAGTGGCGCAGGACAGCGGCGCAATACGCAGCTCCTCTTTGGGCTGCTCCTGCCTGTTGACACGCTGCTTGGTCCGTTTACGGTGGGTGATTCTGTCACGGTTTTCTAATGGTGAAGGAGAGTCGGACCAAACTGCAGTGCGTATATTGTGATCCATGTTTATTTACACAACGTAACATGAATCCAAAACAAAAACTCTACAAAACAATAAACGTAGTGAAAACCGAAACAGCCTTAACTGGTGCAAACTAACACAGACTAAGGACATCAAGACACTCAGGACAATCACCCACAATACAAAAACCCATGTCACACCCTGGCCTGACCAAATACATAAAGAAAAACACAAAATACTTCGACCAGGGCGTGACAAGAATCAATCCTCAAGGTGTTTTTCACATATCTATTCGATGATAGGTCATTCGTGGCAGTTGGGTTTCTCCTCTGAAGCAATTGGAAAAATACACGCAGCTGGAGATTACGCAATAATTGCAACGGAGGACACCAAGCGAGCACCTGGTAAATGTAGTCTCTTATGGTCAATCTTCCAATGATATGCCTACAAATACGTCACAATGCTGCAGACACCTTGGGGAAACGACAGAAAGTGTAGGCTCATTCCTTGCGCATTCACAGCCATATATAAGGAGACATTGGAACACAGCGCCTTCAAAATCTGGTGCATTTCCTGTTTGAAATTTCATCTTGGTTTCGCCTGTAGCATCAGTTCTGTGGCACTCACAGATAATATCTTTGCAGTTTTGGAAACGTCAGAGTGTTTTCTTTCCAAAGCTGTCAATTATATGCATAGTCGAGCATCTTTTCGTGTCAAAATATCTTGTTGAAAATGGGAACGTTTTTTTTCTCCAAAAATTAAAAGAGCGCCCCCTATATCGAAGAAGTTAACATAGAGCTCTAGTCCGTTTTAGATTAGGTAACTAACAATAGGCTGGTGCTAAATATCTAAAAAACTAAAAGCATAATGTTTGGGACAAATCACTCGCTCAACCCTAACCTTGATCTATTGAATAATGTGGCAATTGAGCAAGTTGAAGAGACTAAACTGCTGGGTGTCACCCTAGATAGCAAGCTATCGTGGGTTTTTATTTATTTTCTTTATGCCAAGAGCTGTCATCAAGGCAGAGACTGGCTACTTTGAAGAATCTCAAATATAATTTTGTTTATTTACTTGTTTAACACTTTTTTTGGTTACCACATGCCAAGGCAGCAGCTACTCTTCCTGGGGTCCAGCAACATTAAGGCAGTGATATACAATTTAAAATATGACATGACATTACCATTCATAACACTTTTCACAACACATTAAGTGTGTTCCCTCAGGCCACTACTCTACTATCACATATCTATGATACAAAATCGATCTGTGTGTAGAGTCTTATCATGTGTGTCTGTGCCTGTGTGTCTCTTCGCGTCCCCACTGTTCCATAAGGTGTATTTTTATCTGTTTGTTAAATCTGATTCTACTGCTTGCATCAGTTACCTGATGAGAAATAGAGTTCCATGGATCTATGTAGTACTGTGCACCTCCCACCGTCTGTCCTTGACTCGGGGATTGTGAAGAGACATTTGGTGGCATGTCTTGTGGGGTATGCATGGGTGTCTGAGCTGTGTGCTAGTAGTTTAAACAGACACTTAGGTGCATTCAACATGTCAACACTTCGTACAAAAACAAGTAGTGATGAAGTCAATCTCTCCTCCATTTTGAGCCATGAGAGATTTACATGCATATGATTAATGTTAACTCTCCGTGTACATTTAAGGGCCAGCGCGTGTTGCCCTGTTCTGAGCCAATTGTAATTTTCCTAGGTCCCTCTTTGTGGCACCTGACCAAAGGAATGAACAGTAGTCCAGGTGTGACAACACTAGAGCCTGAAGGACCTACCTTGTTGATAGTGTTGTTAAAAATGCAGAATAGCGCTTTATTATGGACAGACTTCTAAACCACTTGAGCTACTGTTGTATCAACATGTTTTGACCGTGACAGTTTACAATCCAGGGTTACTCCAAGCAGTTTAATCACCTAAACTTGCTCAATTTCCACATTATTTATTACAAGATTTAGTTCAGGTTTAGGGTTTAGTGAATGATTTGTACCAACAGTGCTTTTACTTTTTTAAATATTTAGGACTAATTTATTCCTTGCCACCCATTCTGAAACTAACTGCCACTCTTTGTTAATTGTTGCAGTCATTTCACTCACTAGCTGACATGTATAGTGTTGTAGACACACTGGCCTCACCCAACGCCAGTGGCAAGTCACCAGTAAAAACTGAAAAAGTAAGGGGCCTAGACAGCTGTCCTGGCGTATTCTTGGATTATGTTGGAGAGGCTTCCATCAAAGAACACGCTCTGTGTTCTGTTAGACAGGTAACTCTTTATCCATAGGGGGTGTAAAGCCACATACGTTTTTCCAGTAGCAGACTATGATTGATGACGTCAAAAGCCACACTGAAATCTAACAAAACAGCCCCCACAATATTTGTATCATCCGTTACTCTCAGCCAATCATCAGTAATTTGTGTAAGTGTCGTGCTTGTTGAATGTCTTTTCCTACAAGCGTGCTGAAAGTCTGTTGTCAATTTGTTTACAGTACAATACCATTGTATCTGGTAAAAAAACATTTTTTTCCAAATGTTTACTAAGGGTTAGTAACAGGCTGATAAGTTGGTTATTTGAGCCAGTAAAAGAGGCTTTACTATTCTTGGGTAGCAAATTACTTTTGCTTCCCTCCAGACCTGAGGGCACACACTTTATAGTAGGCTTAGATTGAAGATATGGACAAATAGGAGTGGCAATATCGTCCTCTATTATCCTCAATAATTTTCCCTCCAAGTTGTCAGACCACGGTTGTCACGCCCTGGTCGAAGTATTTTGTGTTTATCTTTATATATTGGGTCAGGCCAGGGTGTGGCATGGGGTTTTTGTGTTGTGGTGTGTTTTGTCTTGGGGTTTTGATATATAGTGGGATTGTAGCTAGTGGGGTGATCTCGCAGAGTCTATGGCTGTCTGGAGTGGTTCTCAATCAGAGTCAGGTGTTTATCGTTGTCTCTGATTGGGAACCATATTTAGGCAGCCATATTCTTTGGTTGTTTTGTGGGTGATTGTCCTTAGTGTCCTTGTAACTATCTACTGTTAGTTTGCACCAGTTTAGGCTGTTTCGGTTTTCATGACGTTTATTGTTTTTTTGTATTGATTCGTGTTTACGTGTGTTTTTTTTCATTAAACATGGATCGCAATCTACACGCTGCGTTTTGGTCCGACTCTCCTTCACCACACCTAGAAAACCGTTACAGAATCACCCACCGTAAACGGACCAAGCAGCGTGTCAACAGGCAGGAGCAGCCCATAGAGGAGATGCGCAATAAGGATTTCTGGACATGGGAGGAAATCCTCTACGGGAGAGGACCCTGGGCTAAACCAGGGGAGTGTAGCCGCCCAAAGGTGGAACAGGTGGAGGCAGCGAGGAGAGCAGAGTCAGCCGGAGAGAGGAGCCGGCGATATGAGGGAACACGGTTGGCAAGGAAGCCTGAGAGTCAGCCCCAAAAATTTCTTGGGGGGGCTCAGGGAGAGAGTGGCAGAGTCAGGAGTCAGACCTGAGCCAACTCTCCCTGTTTATCGTGAGGAGCCAAGGAGGAGACCAGAGCCGGTGTTGGAGGTGAGCGAAGCAGAGACTGTGAAGGAGTTAATGGGGAAATTGGAGGAGAGAGAAATGAGGGAGTTGCTGTGTTGGTGCTTTTTGCATGGAATTCGCCCGACGGAACGTGTCAGGGATTTGATGGCACCTGGGTCAGCGCTCCATACTCGTCCTGATGTGCGTGTTAGTCGGCTGGTGAAGTTGGTGCCAGCCTCACGCACCAGGCCTCCTGTGCACATCCCTAGCCTTGCACGTCCTGTACCAACACTGCTCTCAAGATCTCCAGTACGCCTTCATGGTCTAGCCCATCCTGTGCCACCTCCACACACCAGCCCTCCGGTGGCAGCTCCCCGCACCAGGCTTCCTGTGCGTGTCCTCGGCCCAGTACCACCAGTGCCAGCACCACGCATCAGGCCTACAGTGCGCCTCACCTCTCCAGTGCTATCGGAGCCTTTCTCCTCTCCTGCGCTGCCGGAGTCTCCCGCCTGTTCAGCGCAGCCAGAGCCTTCCTCCTCTACAGCACTGCCGGAGTCTGTTTTTTTGTATTGATTCGTGTTTACGTGTGTTTTTTCATTAAACATCAATCGTAATCTACACGCTGCGTTTTGGTCCGCTGCGTTTTGGTCCGCTGCGTTTTGCTCCTTCACCACACCTAGAAAACCGTTACAACGGTGGCTTGTCATTGTTGATAGACAACAATCATTCTTTCACCTCTTCCACACTCACTTCACTTCACACTCACTTCACAGAATTACAATGCTTGTCTTTCATAATTCAAATCAGTTATACTTGGATGTGTAGTGTCAGCATTTGTTGCTGGCATGTCATGCCAATAAAAAAATAATTTAAGTAATTGACAATATCATTGGGTTTTGTTATGAATGAGCCATCTGATTCAATGAATGATGGAACTGAGTTCGCCTTTTTGTCCAAATTTTTATTTAAGGTGCTCCAAAGCTTTTTTCTATCAATCTTTATAGAATTGATCTTTGTTTCAAATCAAATTGTATTTGTCACATGCGCCGAATACAACGGGTGTAGACCTTACAGTGAAATGCTTACTTACACACCCTTAACCAACAATGCAGTTTTAAGAGAAATACCTACCAAAATAAGAAATAAAGTAAAAAATTACTAAAGAGCAGTAGTAAAATAACAATAGAGACTATATACAAGGGTGTACCGGTACAGAGTCAGTGTGCAGGGGCACCGGTTAGTCAAGGTAATTTATGTAATATATACATGTGGGGTAGAGTTATTAAAGTAACTTATGCATAAATAATAACAGAGTAGCAGCAGCGTAAAGGAGGGGGAGGGTCAATGCAAGTAGTCTGGGTAGCCATTTGATTAGTCTTATGGCTTGGGGGTAGAAGCTGTTTAGAAGCCTCTTGGACCTAGACTTGGCCCTCCGATACCGCTTAGCGTGCGGTAGCAGATAGAACAGTCTATGACTAGGGTGGCTGGAGTCTTTGACAATGTTTAGGGCCTTCCTCTGACACTGCCTAGTATGGAAGCTCTGGATGGCAGGAAGCTTGGCCCCAGTGATGTACTGGCCGTACGCACTACCCTCTGTAGTGCCTTGTGGTCAGAGGCTGAGCAGTAGCCATACCAGGCAGTGATGCAGCCAGTCAGGATGCTCTCAATGGTGCAGCTGTAGAACCTTTTGACGATTTGAGGACCCATGCCAAAACCTTTCAGTCTCTTGAGGGGGAAAAGGTTTTGTTGTGCCCTCTTCTCGACTGTCTTGGTGTGCTTAGACCATGATAGTTTGTTGGTGATGTGGACACCAAGGAACTTGAAGCTCTCAACCTGCTCCACTACAGCCCAGTCGATGAGAATGGGGGCGTGCTCGGTCCTCCTTTTCCTGTAGTCCACAATCATCTCCTTAGTCTTGATCATGTTGAGGGAGAGGTTGTTGTCCTGGCACCACACGGCCAGGTCTCTGACCTCCTCCCTATATGCTGTCTCGTCGTTGTTGGTGATCAGTTCTACCACTGTTGTCATCAGCAAACTTAATGATGGTGTTGGAGTCGTGCCTGGCCGTGCAGTCATGAGTGAACAGGGAGTACAGGAGGGTTTCATAGTATAATTTCTTATTTTTATTCAGATAGACACATGATTTCTGAATATGCAGTACGTTTACCAATCGGTTCTGCAGCCAGACTTACAGTATGTGCCATTCCTTTTGCCTCATACCTCTCGACCATTACATTTTCCAATTCCTCATAAATCCACAGGGATTTAACAGTGTTTGCTGTCATTTTCTTAATAATGGGTGCATGCTTAATAGTAACTGGAATAAGCAATTTCATAAATGTGTCAAGTGCAGCATCTAGTTGCTCCTCATTACACACCACAGACCAACAAATATTATTTACATCAACAACGTAGGAATCACTACAAAACGTGTTGTATAACCTCTTAGACACTATATTAGGCACAGCCTTTGGAACTTTGGTTTTCCTGATCACTACATGATCACTACATCCGATGGATTTGGATACTACTTTAAAGCAAATTTCTGCATCAATAGTAAAGATGTGATCAATACATGATTATGATGTCATTCATGTCCTGTTTGTAACTACCCTGTTAGGTTGACTGATAACCTGAACCAGGTTGCAGGCACAAGTTACAGTTTGAAGCTTTTCAATATTTAAATCACCCAGAAAATGTATCCTGAATATTTTGGTACACCTACTGGAGAGCTCTTTCTTGTCTATACCTAATTCAGCATTGTTCACACCCTCTTAGAGCAGAGCCTTAGCCTCACCCATCTCTTTAAGGATTCACATGACGCCATGTGCTGAACAGAGTGAGTAGTTTAGTAAACAACCAACGATTTCCAGACTAAAAGTAGTAAAAGTAGTAGCCAACAATAAGGAAAAACTTCAGGTAAAAATACACTATCTAGTCCTTGGCCTATATCGTAATCTGACTTTGCAGGTCATGTTGTTCTTCAAATTACCATCTCTGGTAAACAGACACTATATCAAATACAATCTAAGTTTATTTGCCACATGCACAGAATACAGAAGGTGAAAATAGTTCAGTGAAATGGTTACTGCATAGTAGCAATTTCAAAAACAGAGTGTCCAGATAAATATACATTATAATTATTAGATGATGCTTACCCGACACACCAATCTAAATTGATGGGCCATGTGAAGGAAATGCTATAACCACCTCCCAGCCACATGTAGCTATGTGGAAGGGACACTAATGTCTACACATGTTCATGAAATACAATAGATGGCCATAATCACCCTCAGACACACCTGGCTAACTTGATGGGTCATGTAATCATCTGTCTTTTGTTTAGACATGTAGCTAGCTTGCTAAACAATGAACTGGCATAATCCCAACTCGTACTACTACCAATACAAACATTGTCATAGCTGTAGGTAGCTAAAGCTAACCAACTTGGGTTATTGTTAGCTAGCTAACATTAGTCTATAACCAGCAATGCAAATGTGTTTCTGATTAAATTAATATTACAACACAGATCATGTAAATACGAATTTGTTCTCAACTGACTTGCCTTGTTAAATAAAGGAAAATGAAATCAAATGACCTGAAACACGATAGCTAGAGCGCAAAGAGCCAAGTGTAAAGCCTTGTGTTGTAGGTTATTGTCCTGCAGGTAGGTGAATTCCTCTCCCAGTCTCTGGTGTAAAGCAGACGGAAGCAGCTATTCCTCAAAATAAGGAGGCAGTTACTTAGTGATGTGTTGTGTTGGATTTGCCCCAAACATAAGGCTCAGCATTTAAGGCCAAAAAAGTTGATTCATTTGCCGTGTTAAATTTTTTCTTCAGTTTTAATTTAGTGCCTTGTTGCATGTTATTTTTATTTTTAAATTCAGCATTTTATATTTTCACTCTGCCATTTAGCCGATTATTGTGGAGTAACTACAATGTTGTTGATCCATCCTCTGTTTTCTCCCTTCACAGCCCTTGAACTCTGTAAGCTGTTTTAAAATCACCAATGGCCTCATGCTGTAGCTCAGTTCAGAGTGACGACTCTATCTTTGTTGTGTCTGGGTGGTTTAATAAATCATCCACAGCACAATTATTAACTTGACCATGTTTAAAGAGATATTAAAATGTATTGGATTTTATTCAACCTTTATTTAAACAGGAAGGCATGCTGAGACCACAGTCTCTTTTGCAGATGAGCCCTCCATAAACACATAAATAACCAGCAATCATATGAAACAAACACTTGAATCATTGTCTGATTTGTTATTATTATCCATTTACCAATCACTGCTCTTCTTTATGAAGCTTTCAAAAAGATTTTAAAAAACACAACTAAATCCATTTCAATCCCACTTTGTCACACAACAAAAATGTGAACAAATCCAAAGGGGTGAATACCCACTGTAGTTGTTCAAATGTATTTTGTTTTGAAATGTATTTAAAAGTAATGAAATACCTGAAATAGTATTTGAGCCCAGGTATGATCCACAAGTGTTGTATCTAGTTGTATAGTGCTGATTTACATTGTTTTATGCATTTATGTATAATTGCACTAAATGTGGTGATGCTGTGCTGTTGAGTATAAGATGCAAGACAAGTTTCCAGGAAGGGACACAATAATGAATTACCTGAATTGTGACATGGGGTGATGTGAATAGTGTACTCTATCCACTAACATCTAACTTTGTCACTCACCCTGATATCTTTGTAGGCTGTCTCCACGCTGGTGACCTCATGATCCTGGTGTCCTCCAGACAGTCTGTCAGTCTCAGAGAGCAGACAACCACAGCTCAGACAGAAGCAATCCATCCCCTGTAGGGCAGCAGCTGCTCTGGCCTGGCTCTCCTCCTCCGCATCGAATATCTCATAATCAGCCTCAATGGGCTCCTCGTAAGCGGGGAGATCCAGCCCTCTCTCTTCTCTTACCCTCTCCTCCATCTCTCGCTCCTTCTGCCTCTCCATATCCATCAACAGGTTTTCTCTCACCTTTTCCTTCTGCTTTTCTCCCCCCAATACCAACTCCATCTCACTCTTCCTCTCCTGTTGCTCCTTCTCCTTCAGCCTCTGATTGTCTCTTTCTCTCTCCCGCTCTCTCTCCTGTCTCTTCTTCTGCTCCCTCTCCTCCATCTCCTGTCTCTCCTCCTCCCGCAACAACTCTCTCTCCCTCTCATTTTCCTCCCTCTCATGTCTCTCCTTCTCTGCCCTCTCCTGTCTCTCTTTCTCTTCCTTCAGTCTCTGCCTGTCCTTTTCTCGCTCCCTTTCCATCTGTCTCTCCCTCTCCTGTCTCTCTTTCTCTTCCTTCAGCCTCTGCCTGTCCTTTTCTCTCTCCCTCTCCACCTGTCTCTCCTTCTCCTCTCTCTCCTCCTTCAGCCTATGCATCTCCCTTTCTCTCTCCCTCTCTAACTCCATCTGTCTTTCCCTCTCCTGTCTCTCCTTCTCCTCCCTCTCCTTCAGCCTCTGCCTCTCATTTTCTCTTTCCCGCTCCAACTCCATCTGTCTCTCCTTCTCCTGTCTCTCTTTCTCTTCCTTCAGCCTCTGCCTGTCCTTTTCTCTCTCCCGCTCCATCTGTCTCTCCCTCTCCTGTCTCTCCTTCTCCTCGCTCTCCTCCTTCAGCCTCTGCCTCTCCTTTTCTCTCTCCCTCTCCAACTCCATCTGTCTTTCCCTCTCCTGTCTCTCCACCTTCAGCCTTTGCCTCTCCTTTTCTCTCTCCCTCTCCTGTCTCTCCTTCTCCTCCTTCAGCCTCTGCCTCTCCTTTTCTCTCTCCCTCTCTAACTCCATCTGTCTTTCCCTCTCCTGCCTCTCCTTCTCCTCTCTCTCCTTCAGCCTCTGCCTCTCAATTTCTCTCTCCCTCTCCAATTCTATCTGTATCTCCCTCTCCTGTCTCTCTTTCTCTTCCTTCAGCCTCTGCCTGTCCTTTTCTCTCTCCCTCTCCATCTGTCTCTCCCTCTCCCGTCTCTCCCTCTCCTGTCTCTCCTTCTCCTCACTCTCCTCCTTCAGCCTCTGCCTTTCCCTTTCTCTCTCCTTCTCCTCTCTCTCCTTCAGCCTCTGCCTCTCCCTTTCATTTTCTCTCTCCCTCTCTAACTCCATCTGTCTTTCCCTCTCCTGTCTCTCCTTCTCCTCTCTCTCCTTCAGCCTCTGCCTCTCAATTTCTCTCTCCCTCTCCAATTCTATCTGTATCTCCCTCTCGTGTCTCTCTTTCTCTTCCTTCAGCCTCTGCCTGTCCTTTTCTCTCTCCCTCTCCATCTGTCTCTCCCTCTCCTGTCTCTCCTTCTCCTCACTCTCCTCCTCCAGCCTCTGCCTTTCCCTTTCTCTCTCCTTCTCCTCTCTCTCCTTCAGCCTCTGCCTCTCATTTTCTCTTTCCCGCTCCAAATCCATCTGTCTCTCCCTCTCCTGCCTCTCCTCCTGTCTCTCTTTCTCTTCCTTCAGCCTCTGCCTTTCCTTTTCTCTCTCCTTCTCCATCTGTCTCTCCTTCTCCTCGCTCTCCTCCTTCAGCCTCTGCATCTCCTTTTCTCTCTCCCTCTCCATCTGTCTTTCCCTTTCCTGTCTCTCCTTCTCCTCCCTCTCCTTCAGCCTCTGCCTCTCATTTTCTCTCTCCCTCTCCAATTCTATCTGTCTCTCCTTCTCCTTCTCCTGTCTCTCTTTCTCTTCCTTCAGCCTCTGCCTGTCCTTTTCTATCTGTCTCTCCTTCTCCTCGCTCTCCTCCTTCAGCCTCTGCCTTTCCCTTTCTCTCTCCCTCTCCACCTGTCTCTCCTTCTCCTCACTCTCCTCCTTCAGCTTAAGCATCTCCCTTTCTCTCTCCAACTCCATCTGTCTTTCCCTCTCCTGTCGCTCCTTCTCCTCCTTCTCCTTCAGCCTCTGCCTCTCATTTTCTCTCTCCCGCTCCAATTCTATCTGCCTCTCCTTCTCCTGTCTCTCTTTCTCCTCCTTCAGCCTCTGCATCTCCTTTTCTCTCTCCCTCTCCACCTGTCTCTCCTTCTCCTCACTCTCCTCCTTCAGCTTATGCATCTCCCTTTCTCTCTCCCTCTCCAACTCCATCTGCCTTTCCCTCTCCTGTCTCTCCTTCTCCTCCCTCTCCTTCAGCCTCTGCCTGTCCCTTTCTCTCTCCCTCTCCAACTCCATCTGTCTTTCCCTCTCCCGTCGCTCCTTCTCCTTCTTCTCCTTCAGCCTCTGCCTCTCATTTTCTCTCTCCCGCACCAATTCTATCTGTCTCTCCTTCTCCTGTCTCTCTTTCTCTTCCTTCAGCCTCTGCCTGTCCCTTTCTCTCTCCCTCTCCAACTCCATCTGTCTTTCCCTCTCCCGTCGCTCCTTCTCCTTCTTCTCCTTCAGCCTCTGCCTCTCATTTTCTCTCTCCCGCACCAATTCTATCTGTCTCTCCTTCTCCTGTCTCTCTTTCTCTTCCTTCAGCCTCTGCCTGTCCTTTTCTCTCTCCCTCTCCAACTCCATCTGCCTGTCCCTCTCCTGTCTCTCCTCCTTCAGCCTTTGCCTCTCCTTTTCTCTCTCCCTCTCCTGTCTCTCCTCCTTCAGCCTTTGCCTCTCCTTTTCTCTCTCCCTCTCCTGTCTCTCCTTCTCCTCCTTCAGCCTCTGCCTCTCCTTTTCTCTCTCCCTCTCCAACTCCATCTGCCTTTCCCTCTCCTGTCTCTCCTCCTTCAGCCTTTGCCTCTCCTTTTCTCTCTCCCTCTCCTGTCTCTCCTTCTCCTCCTTCAGCCTCTGCCTCTCCTTTTCTCTCTCCCTCTCCAACTCCATCTGCCTTTCCCTCTCCTGTCTCTCCTTCTCCTCCCTCTCCTTCAGCCTTTGCCTCTCCTTTTCTCTCTCCCTCTCCTGTCTCTCCTTCTCCTCCTTCAGCCTCTGCCTCTCCTTTTCTCTCTCCCTCTCCAACTCCATCTGCCTTTCCCTCTCCTGTCTCTCCTCCTTCAGCCTTTGCCTCTCCTTTTCTCTCTCCCTCTCCTGTCTCTCCTTCTCCTCCTTCAGCCTCTGCCTCTCCTTTTCTCTCTCCCTCTCCAACTCCATCTGCCTTTCCCTCTCCTGTCTCTCCTTCTCCTCCCTCTCCTTCAGCCTCTGCCTCTCCTTTTGTCTTTCCCTCTCAAACTCCATCTGTCTCTCCCTCTCCTGTCTCTCCTTCTCCTCTCTCTCCTTCAGCCTCTGCCTCTCATTTTCTCTCTCCCTCTCCAATTCTAACTGTCTCTCCTTCTCCTTCTCCTGTCTCTCTTTCTCTTCCTTCAGCCTCTGCCTGTCCCTTTCTCTCTCCTTCTCCATCTGTCTCTCCCTCTCCTTCTCTTCCTTCAGCCTCTGCCTCTCCCTTTCTCTTTCCCTCTCCTGTCTCTCCTTCTCCTCGCTCTCCTCCTTCAGCCTCTGCCTCTCCCTTTCTCTCTTCCTCTCCAACTCTATATGTCTATCCCTCTCCTGTCTCTCCTTCTCCTTCTTCAGCCTCTCCCTTTCTCTCTCCCTCTCCAATTCTATTGTTCTCTCCCTCACCTGTCTCTCCTTCTCTTCTTTCAGCCTCTGCCTCTCCTTTTCTCTCTCCCTCTCCATCTGTCTTTTACTCTCATGTCTCTCCTTCTCCTCCTTCTCCTTCTCTTCCTTCAGCCTCTCCTTTTCTCTTTCATTTTCCACCTGTATCTCCCTCTCCTGTTTCTCCCTCTCCTGTCTCTCCTTCTCCTCCTTCAGCCCCTGCCTCTCCCTATCTCTTTCCCTTTCCAATTGTGTATGTCTCTCCCTCTCCTGTCTCTCCTTTTCCTTCATCTCCTTGTTCTCGTTCTCCTGTCTCTCCTTTGCCTCCTTCAGCCTTAGCCTCTCCCTTTCTCTTTCCCTCTCCAACCCCATCTGTCTCTCCCTCTCCTCCCTCTCATGTCTCTCCTCCTCCTTGAGCCTCTGCTTCTTTCTCTCCCTCTCCAACTCCATCTCTCTCTCCTTTTCTTTCTCCAGCTCCCTCTCTCTCTCTAGATTAGAGTTAGGGCCTGGGCAGAGCTGTTTTCTCTCTGTCTCAGACACCATCATCCCTCTTGCCTCCTGCTGCGAGATTATCTCATACTCCAGCTCTTCTGCAGTCTCCCTGTGCAGCTCCATATCTGAAACTACAGTTTCTCTGTGCAGCTCAGAGAGGTCTTCCTGTGGAGCAAAGCTCCTGAGGGGAGTGAACACCCACTCGTCCTCACCTTCCAAGTCCTGCTTCTTCATTGGCTCTTTCTCCTGTCCCTTATCTCCCTCAGCAGGGGCAAGAAGTGACGCCCATCGCTCCGCAGCTTCTGCAGGAGGGGCAGTTGGAACTACTTCGGCTTCAGGATTGTGTGTGAAGGACTCCTCCGCTACACTCACAGGCTCCTCAGATCTATTCTCTACTTTTTCAACTTTGTGTGCTTCAGCTAGCATTTCCATTCTATTGACTGCTTCAGCTGCAATTTCAGATGCCATTTTAGTATCATCTGATACATTCACAACAGCTACTGATAAATCAGTAACTGCCTTTTGAGAGACCCTGTGTAGCTCCAGTGCTCCTGCTATGGCCTCAGTTGGATCTTTAATAGCATCCTCTGCTCTTACAGGTTCAGATGCTTTAACTACAGTCTCTGTTTTACTTTCAGTTGACACCTGGTTCACCTGTACAGGCTCCTGAATAACAACTGGTTTTGCCACTCTAGACACTTCTACTTCGTCTTCTTTTTTCACCTCCTCTGCCTGAGCTAGTAACTCTGTTTCATGGGATACTTTATCTGACACTACCTCCTCCTGGCTGTCAACCTCTGACTCATGTGCCTCAGGTGTTGTCTCACTTTTAGCTTCCTCTACCACATCAACCTTCTCAGGTTTCTTTCCTGGGACTAGATGGTCCTTCTCAACTTGAGACACTTTGCTGTCTGTATTTACAGACTCAGAGTCTTTATCTGGACCAGTTTCCTTGATGTGCAGCAAAGATTTCTCTGTTGATTCCTCCATCTCTTTATATCCTGCTGGTTGCAGGTACCCATTCATCTCTGCAGCTTTGATCTCCTCCTTCTTACACTCCCCCTTCTCCTCTTCTTCTTCTTCCACCACTCTCGTTAGGAATCCGGTCAGCTCAAACTTACTCTGCGACCACATCATTAGCCCCTCCCCTTTACCATCCACTTCTTCTGATTGGTCCTCTACATTGGGAGTCTCGTCTTTCAGGATAAACTTCTCCAGGTATCCGTCTGTTTCCTCTGAATCAGACAGTCGCCTCTGGAACGATCTGTCCGACCCCACGCTCTCTGCCTCTGAGCCTTCCTCGTCGCTCCTCCTCCTCTCCCCCATGGCGTCCTCGTACAGGTCGGAGTAGAGGAAGGACATGGCTGTGGGTTCCTCTAGCAGGATGGGATCAATGATCTTAGGGGGTCCCGGGGAGAGGAAGATAGGGGTGAGGATGCTCTCCTCTCTGCCGAACAGTGCTGACCCACTTTCCTTCAGAGACCTCAGACTCTCCCTTCTTCCTTCCTTCCCTCCCTCCTCTTCATCCTCTTCTCCCCTTTTCATCAGGTCCTCTAGGGGTGCGTGGTGTTTGTTCCCGTAGAACACCTCATCCAAACGCTCGCTGGCAATCTCCATGTCTGTGACAAACACAAAGTCATCGTCCGGAGCTGCAGAGAGGCTGTCTGTGGCTGTCATCTGCCCCAGATTAGTCTCCTCTCGTTGGGGCTTCGTGGGTGTCTCGTCTCCCACTGGCTCTGGAACCTGCTGCCCAGGAACCACCTCATCCAGGAGGGTAAATGCCTCAAAGTAGTCCATGTTGCTGGTGCCGTCCTTGTGGCTGTGAGGCCCCTGTTGCTCTGTGGGTTCTGAGGGCTTAGACTCTCCTACTTCTTCTCCTTCTGTTCCCTCCTGTACCTCCTTCACTTCTGGGTAGTCCTGGGCAGGTAAGGCCTCAGAGCCCCGCCTGGATTTGGACCTGATCCTGGGTGTCTCCTCCAAGTAGGACAGATTATCCTGCAGCTCAGTGCTCTCCTCCTCGTCGACTGTGGGCAGTTTGGACGGGACTTTGATGTTGAGGATCTCATAACCCTCTGAAATCAGACTAAACAGCTCCTGCTCTTTGTCTTTCACTTCCCCTGACTCTGTGTCTGACTCTACACTCTCCACTCGGATGTTTGGCACAGACACCTCAGCCATCTCAGGCCTCTCCACCCCCAGTGTCGAGCCAGACCTGGAGCTCCCGGGTCTCCTTAGCCTCTCACCCAGCCTGGCCTTTCCTCTCATCCTCTTCCTCCTCCGAACTATCTTGTCCTCATCGAAGACAATGGTAATTTTGCCCTGTGCACCTCCACCACCGGTAGCAGAGCCGTCCAAACTGTAGGTGTCAGAGCTGTAGCTGGCCTCCGACGCCCAGGGGGTGGAGCATCGGCTGGAGGCCGTTTCCCAGACGATGCCGCTGTCCTCACTCTGAACAGTCACCATGGAGAAGGACGGGTCCACCATCAGACACTGCAGCTTGGGCTTCACAGACTGGTCCTGGACCACCTCCCGCAGACTGAAGAAAGGAACAGGGAGTTAGATGAGTTACTTGGGAGCACATAAGAACATAGGTCTACAAGTGAAATGCACATGTGGGGGTACTTCAGGGGGTACTCCGGGAATAGCAAACTGTGAGCAAAAACCTCACATTGAACGTGATTACCTCAACCGTTTCTCAGCTTGATAACTAGAGAAGTGTGCATCAACTTGCAGTGTGTGTGTGCATATCAGAGCCTGTGTGTGATAAGTGATCAATCAATCAATGTCTGGTTGTGCGCGTGTGTTTGGCAAGGGGCATCCGTAGCTCTGTGAATCTTAATTGTACAAACCCTATTATCTGGCAGGCAGGGAATACTATGTCTAGATCAATTCTAGAGTGAAGATTCTACACCCCTCTTTGCTCAAGCTGATCCTCTCCAATGGACTTAGAAGTTGAAGCTAAAAATGGGGCAATTTGGGGCAATCAAAGGGGAGAGTCAATAGGCAGGTTTCCATCGCCCCGGGTTTATTTAACAAAATCAACATCCCATTGGGCACACACTGGTTGAATCAACGTTGTTTCCATGTCATTGAACCAACGTAGAATATGCATTGAATTGATGCCTATGCCCAGTTGGATGTGTAAAGGAAATGGCAGCTATAGGATAAATGTTCTAAAGATCAACAACACATTTATGTTCAAAAGAGTTGTATTTTTCTTTTGTTGATCTTTCTTTATTTGGATAGTAGCTGCGGCACACCTTTTGTAATATCCAGGAAAGTAGACCGGACACCATCGCAAATCACACATTGTGTCCTGTCACAGATAATTCTCTAACCACTTGCAAGAAGCCTGATCCAGGCCTATTTAAGTCAAGTCGGTCTTTGAGTGAGAATGTAATGGTCAACAGTGTCGAAGGCCTTGGATAAGGCAGCTCAATGGTTTTTATGATCTAAGCAATTTAACACATCATCTATAACAAGCGTAGCAGCTGAAACTGTGCTCTGTCTGGGTCTAAAACCAGACTGGTGCACATTTAGAATAGAATGGGAAGTTTAAAAAGGTCTTAGCTGAGAGTTGGCCAGGGATTCTAAAATTTGGAAAGGCAAGATAATTGATCTAAGTCAAAATGATCTACTCCGTTGTTTAGGGGGGAGGACGTGTCACTTTCCAGATCTTAGGGATAACACCAGGAACAATTGTCAAGTAAAAAATATAGGCTAATGATTCTGCAATAAGTGGGGCAGAGAGCTGCAGTAAGAAGGGATCAAGAGAATCAGCCCCTGTGGATTTGTTAGCAAGGCACTTACTAAATCATAGATATAAAATGGTTGAAATGAAAATAGAGAATGTGTATCTGGGAGTGCATCATTTTCAAAAGTTTTGAGGGGAATAAATGAGGAATTTCTAGAAAATATTCTTTAAAATAGATGGCCAGCTGAGGCTAAATGGTGTTTCCATCTGTCTGAGCTGATCTCAGTCCAGCTTTCAACTTAGTCTTGAAAGTTGTAATAGTAGAATGCACAAGGTGCAATTTCGAAATCGGTCATCAGTTTTCCTCTTGTCATGTCAGTCATTGAATACCTTAGAGAGCTATTTATAACTTGGTAGAAACATCCAGATCAACTAGCCCATGTGAGCTAACGTTTTTCAGAGATTTAAGTACTTTCCAGAAGTTTGCTAGATTCCTACTATTCTGACATACACAGTTCAAGAAGTACACAATGTTGACTTTGCTTTCCAAACCAAAGACAGACATTACAGTGCCTTCAGAAGTTGACTTTTTACACATTTTGTTGTGTTACAGCCTGAATTTAAAATTGATTACATAGAGATGTTTTGTTACTGGCCGACACACAATATGCCATCATGTCAAAGTGGAATTATGTTTTTCAAAAGTTTTACAAATCAATTAAAAATTAAAAGCTGAAATGTCTTGAGTAAATAAATATTCAACCCCTGTGTTATGGCAAGCCTAAATAAGTTCAGGAGTAAAACTGTGCTTAACAAGTCACAAGTTGCATAGTTGCATAATGACTACCTCATATTTGTACCCCACAAATACAATTATCTGTAAGGTCCCTCAATCGAGCAGTGAATTTCAAATGCAGATTCAACCAGAAAGATCAGGGAGGTTTTTCAATGCCTCACAAAGAAGAGCACCTATTGGTACATGGGTAAAACAAATAATTAAAAAGCAGACATTGAATATCCCTTTGAGTATGGTGACGTTATTAATTACACTTTGGATGGCATATCAATACACCCAGTCACTACAAAGATACAGGCGTCCTTCCTAGCTCAGTTGCCGGAGAGGAAGGAACCCGCTCAGGGATTTTACCATGAGGCCAATGGTGACTTTAAACAGTTAGAGAGTTTAATGGCTGTGTTCGAGAAAACTGAGGATGGATCAACAACATTGTAGTTACTCCACAATACTAACCTAATTTACAGAGTGAAAAGGAAGCTTGAACAGAATAAAAAATATTCCAAAGCATGCATCCTGTTTGCAAAAATGTGGCAAAGCAATTAACTTTTTGTCCTGAAAACAAAATGTTATATTTGGGGCAAATACAATACATCAGTGATTACCACTCTCCGTATTTTCAATCATAGTGGTGGCTGCTCCATGTTATGGGTATGCTTGTAATTGTTAAGGTCTGGGGAGTTGTTAGCCTAATATGATCCACTAATGCTAGCAATCCTTAGGAACAAAGGCTACTGATAGTGGGTAATATTTAACATGATACACATTGTAAAAAATAAATTGAAAAGTCTGGCCGTATACTGTAATTAAACATTATAGAAAGTATTATAAATCAACTTGGTATGTTTGGTGCTATACTGTAATTTGCGCATGACTACAGAAGCTATGGCTCTCCAAACTTCATCCCTGCAAGATTATAAGGCCATCATTTCATAAACGTCACTGTGGAAAAAGTTGATATATTGATATGCTTCAGTTTGCTGCCATATGACTAGTTACACATTTGTCTCCTGCAATCATAAGGTAAAATACATCTAAACAATTGTCATTTATATTTACAATCCCCGTATCCAAACGGCTAACTCATTTACCTGCAGTAGCTCTTATCAATTTGTAAATTACAGTACATGAAGAATGGTGCTATTTATATCGGGAAAAATAAAGTAGATGTCGACCTTATTCATCCTTTCATCGCGCAATTGTTGGAATTATGAGGAAATTAAGTTAAGGTCAGGATACGGCGTATCTGTAGACACACCGCCGCCATACTTCATTTCTTTGATCTCCAACCCAAAAGAATAGCATGCTATTCTCATGCCTAAGTTCAAGATCAGAATACACGTAGAGAGAAAAGAGCATAAAAAGGGAATGCCATTCCATTTATGCGTGCTTAACTCTGGTCGTAATTCCCGCCTTAGAGCACAAGGCAGAGCCGAGGTAGGGAGATAAATTCCCACTAGTGTCAGCTAGGCTTTATTACCAAGGCCTACATTCAAGATTTGACATTGAAATTGCGTAGGGAACCATTTAAGCTGCCCTTTACGAATATGACGACACCCCCACCTTTGCCAAATCTGTATACATTATAACCAGTCAGAGACACATCAGTATTCGACATAGACTTTATTAACCAAGACTCAGTAATAATAGGAATGTCAGTATTGGTTTGAGAGACCAGAGTTACATTAAAATCTATTTTCAAAATCAAACTTCTGGCATTTACGTTCAATCAAATCAGCAAGAGTAGAGCGTTGGACTAGTAACTGGAAGGTTGCAAGTTCAAACCCCCGAGCTGACAAGGTACAAATCTGTTGTTCTGCCCCTGAACAGGCAGTTGACCCACTGTTCCTAGGCCGTCATTGAAAATAAGACTTTGTTCTTAACTGACTTGCCTAGTTAAATAAAGGTACAAATAAATAAATATCCATTGCAGTGTGGAATGCAGCCTAGTTGTATTTACACCATCCCAGCAGATATCTTCAAAAAATAACTATGCTCTTTGCTTTTCCGAGCATGCACTTAATTTAATTGAGACCGGTAATGAATTGGCCTTGTCAAGCATCATTCTAATGTTCTTCAGTAGAGGGCGCTACTGGTCTTAAGTCCCAAACACACAATGTGTAGTCTTTTGCAATTGTAATGGTATTGAGTTGGGTTGGGTTTAATGGTAAATGTCACAAATCACACTGCATATAGAGATGTTTTCTAATAATGTTATTGGAAATATAAGACTGCCTTGCAAGTATTACAATTGTAATATTTTATTAGGGTTGTTAGAACCTTTTAGTCGCTAGCCAACTTCTCCAACAAAGTTTTAGTCTTGTAGAAAAGGTTCATTGCACCATAGGGATAGCCCTCTCAGAAGGCTGCCTTGTTGGACTATTCAAGGAATGTTGGGTTGAAGCATTAAGTTGCTAAGAGAAAGACAAAATGAATTTATTTCATGAAGGAATGACTTGAATTGTGAGGATGACCACGCAATTTATCTACCATGAGCAAAATGTATTGGTTTTCTACCCGAAGTTGCAAAGGAAATGTGATCCATTTAATAAAAACAAGGGACCAGCTAAATGTCTGGCAGCATAGCAGGAATAGCAGCATTTAGTGGTCAAAACCTGATATTTTCACACTAATATATGGTAAAAAATTGCAAGACTTCAATTTAAAATTTCTCAGAACAGAGGGAAATAACCATCACTAAATTCACAAAGAACACAAAGAATAGTATGAAGAAACAATACTCCAAACTGCATATTCATACTACTTGTCAGACATAGAGATCTTATATTGTATTCTGGTTGTTGGGGTGGGATTGAAGTGAGGGGTTTGTGGGTGGCTTTTGAGTATTTTATTGGATTCCTCATGTCTTACTCATTTGTAGGAAGACGTTTGGTCCAAATCGGATGTTGGGTGCTATATTTATTGAATATATCCTTTGAACTTAAATGGACAATTTGGGTGCAATCAATTTTATACATTTTTCTGAGATTAAATACAATTTCAACAAAATTAGGTTTCGGGAATGTCAATCTTACCAGTTTATAATTACAGAAACGATTTCAGAACAATGGTGGGTGTCATGGCTTGCTGAAATGACATGGAACGACTCAAATGGTATGACACTTATGGGATGATTTAGAATTTTGTGCAGTAGTATTTACTGATAGCCAGAAACAGTGAACACAATTGCACACATTTATTTTATGATGAAAACAACGTGTTAATATTCTGTGAACAAAACAATGAACTTTGTACTATTCACTGATGAGGTCTAAGATATGTGGTCTAAGATATGTATTTGAGCATTTGATCATTGCTGTTATGCTATAGATACATTTCAACACGAAAAATTCGAAAAATTGCTTGAATGCGATTGAGAAAAGCTGTATAACAAATGATCCTATATGCACTGAGCACTCGCTCTGTCCAACAGTAGATCAAAACTGGGAAGGCTAGTGTCCACGAACATCATCGTGACTGGGGCTGCGGGACAACTATCTATGTAGCTACAGTAGCAATATTCAGGATAACCTAATTAGAGAGTAAAGCACTAAACTGTGTGATAGTGTAAGGCCTAGATTCAATTAGATCAAGTGTTAACTGGTGATCATTGACACCCGCATACTGATGTTTTGGTGGTGTCTGAGATGTAACTGCATGGGAGTTGTCAAACCGGTGAGCAGCTGCTCTTGATCATTGTCACAAAGCCACACAGTTCAGAATGAGAAAATGTAGGCTATATAGAAATAATGATGCTCAAATTGAAAATCATTAAACAAAATAATGAAGGTTTTCTATCAGCCTAAATCGCTTTCCAGTGTTCAAACTTGTAAACAAGCCTGCATACGATTTCTCGTAATGTGACTCTGTGCAGCCATTGGCAATGTCCGCTTTAGGTATAATGACAGGAGCCGCTTGTGGATTTGACAGCTCTAACGCAGTTTCACCTCCGACACCACAAAACAATAGCTATACGGTTGTCGGCTAAAGCGGATCTGAATTAATAGAGCACTAATTGTCCTAGTGTTGTAGAGTGTGTGTGTGTGTGTGTGTGTGTGTGTGTGTGTGTGTGTGTGTGCTCCAGAGCACAGTAAGACAGCGAAGCACTTAGCTGAAATTTAAGCACCTGTTCCTGAGTTCCTCCACGTCGTCTTCATCCTCCTGAACGACGGCCTCTGGCAACTCATGCTCCTGTAATTCCGTCAACGCCATATCAGAGTCCATTTTTGTAGTTTATAGCAGGTTCCTTTAGCAGGTTTCAGTATTTTTCCGTAGTTCCTGATGTTTTCTAAAGTTTCTTGTTATTTTTCAGTTGGTATCTGACCCTCTTAGAGGATTGGAGTCCCTCTTCCTATTTGTGTCATTCCAAGCTGGGAGCTATTCGCCTGACTCAGCTAGCACTGGAAATAGACTGACAGAGAGGGACAGAGCGAGACAGGAGAGGGCTAAGGGAAAGGGAGAGAGGGGAGGGGAGAGAGATGGAGAGAAGATATAGGCTGAAAGAGAGGGACAGAGGGGTGAGGAGTGTGAGACAGGGCACTGTGTCTTTCTGCCCCCTGCGTTTCAGTCTGTGGACCTACAACAACACCCTCAGACAGAGACGTAACATGTCACTCACTGCAACAACTGTTCCCTAAGATACAACGCCTACAGTATCTAAAGCTGTGTAAGTTTGCTCCCTGTGTGCAACAACACAGAGGGAATTATAAATCAATGTCCTCCAAATGGTGGGTCCTGGTTAGAAACATGACATGGTCATAACACTAAAATAGCTTTAAGTGGGTCACAGTGCCACAGTGTTCTAGTGGCAGCATGGATCAGGGTCAGTGTGAGTTTAAAGGGATAGTGCAAGCATGCTAGCTGTTCTGGGAGACTTCCAGGCATTGCGCTAACGCTAGTTAGCAATGGATCGCAAAACTATTTTTTAACTTCCTTCAACTACACTCAGAGATATACAAATGGTATCTCTAAAGAAGGAATAAGTGCTAAAACGTGTTAGACTTCCCAGACAAAAATAAAAAGGTGAAATCAGGTGACTTTTTTTGTTTTTTAAAGTTGCACTATGCAGAAATCGCTCCGCCATTTCCTGGTGGCTAACACTTTAATAGTTTGCCTAATTTCAGTTCATGTTACAAAATAAACGAGTATTGTGATGATAATCATTGTACCATCTAACGCTGTGAAATATATTTTCCATAACCAAAAATATTGTTGTTTCAGCTGTTTAAAGCTAGTGTACGAAAAAACCAAAAGTAAAAGATTCAAAAACAAAACTTAAGAACAGGAAGCAAAGAAATAGCTTGTTAGACTTACTTTCAAGTAGAATGATAGATCTATAACACACATTTCTATGTGAATAAAAATCAAATTGGAGTGCCGTTTCCCAATGTTCTTGACCTTTCATTTGAAAGTTCATCGGACTCTGGGTAAGTAGAAAAAGGCCTTACCCTTTTACACTTGTGGGAATTTTGCCTATAAGGATAGGGCTACATTGAAATGTTTCTCACAGAAGAAAAATGAAAAGCATATGCTCAAATGCATACATATAAGCATGGTAGCAAATGAAAGGGAATGGTTTGGAGATTATGGGAAAATTGAGCACAACAGTTCATCTGACAAGACTGAATCCAAACGTTACACTGTTGATTTTATGTATATTTTACATTTACTGTACTTTAACACATTTGTTGATCATCTGAAAATACTCTGGATACATTCAGTAACATAAGAATATTGTGGGTTTGGGTGAGAAGACAAAGTGTGCACAGTTCCTAAGTAATTTCAAGGCACTTTCAAGGCACTCTCCTAGCTGTGCCATTGAGGAACTAGATCAAGCACACTTGTAGTTGCTTTGTTTGGAACACAACCCTGCAATCACACAATTGTTGTTATTGTTGACGCAAACCCAAAAACGGACCATTATAAATCACAATCTGGTTCAGGTGGGCATCAGCGGACAGGCTGTGTGAAGGCAAAACTTCTGAAAGGATGGCGTATAGGACCATCACGGGAGAGAACAGAGGCAGCTGCTGTCTGTGTTGTGCTTTTTCTCCAAGTTGTAAAAAGCTGAAACAAATTATGAAACCAGCTGCCAAGCGATTGAAAACCGAAATTCTGGCGTTTTTTCTGAGTAAAGACAGTGTGTCTATGAAAGCGGATGACTAAACATGTCAGCTACTACAGCGACTGAAATGACTGCAACACTTAACAAAGAGCTGCAGTTAGTTTCAGAATAGGTGGCAAGGAATAAGTTAGTCCTAAATATTTCAAAAACTAAAAGCATTGTATTTGGTACAAATCATTCACTAAACCCTAAATCTCAACTAAATCTTGTAATGAACAATGAGGAAATTAAGAAAGTTGTGGTGACTAAACTGCTTGGAGTAACCCTGGATTGTAAAACTGTCATGGTCCAAACATATTGATCCAACAGTAGCTAAGATGGGTCGAAGTCTCTCCATAATAAATCGCTGCTCTATCAACAAGCCAGGTCCATTTGTCGCACCTGGACTACTGTTCAGTCGTGTGGTCAGGTGCCACAAAGAGGGACTTAGGAAAATTGCAATTTACACTGAGCGCTAAACATTAATAATATGCATGTCAATCTCTCCTGGCTCAAAGTGGAGGAGAGATTGACTTCATCACCACTTCCATTTGTGAGAGCTATTGACATGTTGAATGCACTGAGCTGTCTGTTTGAGCTACTGGCACACAGCTCGAACACCCATGCATACCCCACAAGACATGCCACCAGAGGTCTCTTCACAGTCCCCAAATCCAGAACAAACTATCGGAGGTGCACATTACTACATATAGCCATGACTACATGGAACTCTATTCCACATCAAGTAACTCATGCAAGCAGTAAAATTTGATTTAATAAACAGATAAAAATACACCTTATGGAACAGTTGGAAAATGTGAAGCAACACAAACATAGGCTCAGCTACATGCATATACACACACGATAGCATATGTACTAAACTCAGCAAAAAAAGAAATGTCCCTTTTTCAGGACCCTGTCTTTCAAAGATAATTCGTAAAAATCCAAATAACTTCACAGATCTTCATTGTAAAGGGTTTAAACACTGTTTCCCATGCTTGTTCAATGAACAATAAAAATGTATGAACATGCACCTGTGGAATGGTCGTTAAGACACTAACAGCTTACAGACTGTAGGCAATTAATAGTTATGAAAACTTAGGACACTAAAGAGGTCTTTTTACAGACTCGGAAAAACATCAAAAGAAAGATGACCAGGGTCCCTGCTCATCTGCGTGAACGTGCCTTTGCCATGCTGCAAGGAGGCATGAGGACTGCTGATGTGGCCAGGGCAATAAATTGCATGTCCGTACTGTGAGACGCAAAAAACAGCGCTACAGGGAGACAAGACGGACAGCTGACAGTCCCCGCATTGGCAGACCACGTGTAACAACACCGGCACAGGATCGGTTCATCCGAACATCACACCTGCGGGGCAGGTACAGGATGGCAACAACTACTGCCCGAGTTACACCAGGAACGCACAATCCCTCCATCAGTGCTCAGACTGTCCACAATAGGCTGAGAGAGGCTGGACTGAGGGCTTGTAGGCCTGTTGTAAGGCTGGTCCTCACCAAACATTACCGGCAACAATGTCTCCTATGGGCACAAACCCACCATCGCTGGACCAGACAGGACTGGCAAAAAGTGCTCTTCACTGACGAGTCGTGGTTTTGTCTCATCAGGTGTGATGGTCGGATTCGCGTTTGTTCTTGAAGGAATGAGTGTTACACCAAGGCCTGTACTCTGGAGCAGGATCCGTTTGGAGGTGGAGGGTTCGACATGGTCTGGGGCGGTGTGTCACAGCATCATCGGACTGAGCTTGTTGTCATCGCAGGCAATCTCAACACTGTGCGTTACAGGGAAGACATCCTCCTCCTTCATGTGGTACCCTTCCTGCAGGCTCATCCTGACATGACCCTCCAGCATGACAATGCCGTCAGCCATACTGCTCGTTCTGTGCGTGATTTCCTGCAAGAAAGGAATGTCAATGTTCTGCCTTGGCCAGCGAAAAGCCCAGACCTCAATCCCATTGAGCATGTCTGGGACCTGGTGGATCGGAGGGTGAGGGCTAGGGCCATTGGGGCGGCAGGGTAGCCTAGTGGTTAGAGCGTTGGCCTAGTAACCGAAAGGTTGCAAGTTCGAATCCCTGAGCTGACAAGGTACAAATCTGTTAACCCACTGTTCCTAGGCCGTCATTGAAAATAATAATTTGTTATTAACTGACTTACCTAGTAAAAAAAGGTAAAATAAATCAAATAGGGCCATTACCCCCAGAAATGTCAGGGAATTTGCAGGGGCCTTGGTGGAAGAGTGGGGTAACATCTCGCAGCAAGAACTGGCATATCTAGTGCAGTCCATGAGGAGGAGATGCACTGCAGTATCTGGTGTGGCCACCAGCTGCATTGACTGTTACTTTTGATTTTGACCCCCCCTTTGTTACGGGACACATTATTCCATTTCTGTTAGTCACATCTCTTTGGAACTTGTTCAGTTTATGTCTCAGTTGTTGAAACTTATTATGTTCATACAATGTTAAGTTTGCTGAAAATAAACGCAGTTGATAGTGAGGATAGTGAGGATGTTTTGTTTTTTTGCTGAGTTTATATACACACGTACACATGGATTTTGTGTTGTAGATATGTGGTAGTAGAGTTGGAGCCTGAGGGCACACAATGTGTTGTGAATGTATTGTAATGTTTTTAAAATTGTATAACTGCCTTAATTTTCCCCGACCCCAGGAAGAGTTGCTGCTACCTTGGGATCCATAATAAATACACATTTGAAAGCTTGTTCTATTGACAACATGACTAGGTAAGTTATAAAATAAGATCTTAGTGTTAGATCTTAGGTTTTCACAGTGCAATTCAGAGAAACAGAGCGTCATTTTGGTGCGCATAGAAAGGAGTCATGCATGCATTCAGGTGCGTGTTCCGAGGCAAATATTCTTCATAAGACAAACATAGTTCAGGGTATGACGCCATTGTACATCAAACAAAGTGATCATAAACATTGACTGCATATGAGTTTTGTGATATGGAAATGTGAAGTGCAAATTTGGACTCATGGGTGTTTGGCATCAAAGTGGTATTAATTACAATCCTCAATGTGTCATCTTTCAAAATATATGGAACCAAAATATAATTGCAACATCCCTCTTAGTGAGCATTTCTCCTTTGCCAAGATAATCCATCCACCTGACAGGTGTGGCATATCAAGAAGCTGATTAAACAGGATGAACATAACACAGGTGCAGGTTGTGCTGGGGACAATAAAAGGCCACTCTAAAATGTACAGTTTTGTCGCACAACACAATGCCACAGATGTCTAAAGTATTGAGAAAGTGTGCAACTAGCATGATTACTGCAGGAATGTTCACCAGAACTGTTGCCAGAGAATTAAATGTTAATTTCTCTACCATAAGCCACCTCCAACGTAATTTCAGATAATTTGGCAGTACATCCAATCTGCCTCACAACCGCAGACCATGTGTAACCACACCAGCCCAGGACCTTAACATCTGACTTCTTCACCTGCGGGATCATCTGAGACCAGCCACCCGGACAGCTGATGAAACTGTGGGTTTGCACAACTGAAGAGTTTCTGCACAAACTGTCAGAAACCTTCTCAGGGAAGCTCATCTGCGTGCTCGTCATCCTCACCAGGGTCTTGACCTAACTGCAGTCCGGCATCGTAAACGACTTCAGCGAGAAAATGCTCATCTTTGATGGCCACTGGCACGCTGCAGAAGTGTACTCTTCATGGATGAATCCTGGATTTAAACGTACTGAGCAGATGACAGACAGCATGTATGGAGTTGTGTGGGGGAGCGGTTTTCTGATGTCAACGTTGTGACACATTTTGGTATGGGCAGGCATCAGCTACGGACAACGAACACATTTTATTGATGGCAATTTGAATGCAGACACCGTGACGAGATCCTGAGGCCCATTGTTGTAGCATTCATCCGCCACCATCACCTCATGTTTCAGCTTGATAATGCATGGCCCAATGTCACAAGGATCTGTACACAATTCCTAGAAGCTGAAAATGTCCCAGGTCTTCAATGGCCTGCTTACTCACCAGACATGTCACTCATTGAGCATGTTTGGGATGCTCTGGATCGCTGTGTACAACTGCTTGTTCCAGTTCCCACCAATATCCAGCTACTTTGTACAGCCATTGAAGAGGAGTAGGACACCATTCCACAGGGCAAAATCAACAGCCTGATCAACTCTCTGTCATGCTAAATGAGACAAATGGTGGTCACATCAGATACTGATTGGTTTTCTGATCCACGCCACTATCTGTGATGCATATCAGTTTTCCCAGTCATTTAAATCCATATATTAGGGTCTAATGAACAAAAATGTGAATTTACTGATTTCCCTATACTGTATGAACTGTACCAGTAAAATCTTTGAATTTGTTGCATGTTGCATTTATATTTTTGATCAGTGTACATCGAGTTTTGTTGTCCGAGTCCCTGACTCGGACAACAAAAATGTTTTGATAGTTGCCCAATTAGCAGGAGGGAAGGGGGCTACTTCTTGTCACGTATGGTGCTCAAGTTCAAAACGGCTGTCAGTCAAAACCCATACAGCGCTGTGAAACGCAGAGCCTGAGCTCTGTTATAATTTATAGCATGTTACTGTATAACCACTGCATTTCAATTTAGGCGCTTATCAGTGCCCAAACTTGCCATTTTAAACCTGTATACAGGTGTGAGTTGAAAGGGCTAATTGACGAAATCTTGCAGCTATCCCTTTAAGACTAGATTCTCCGTGGCTGGGTTAAATATAGGCACTGTACCCCCTTGTAGCACAGGCGTGAACAAACATACATGCACACATAGCTATGTCTGACTAACACCATGTCCCTCCTCATGCCAACACTATGCACTGGTCATAAAACTAATGTAATTCGACATTAAAATCACAGAGACAAACTAACAAGGGTCTGGGAACCTAGAGGTCTCAGCCTCAGGTAACATTTCATTCCAATGAAATACGCAGGGACACAATTTTTCTTATCACTTAAATAAAACATTGAAAGTGTGTTCATTCCAAAAAGTCACAAGGAACCACATTAACAAAATATTACCAATAAAAGTAGCTATACTCACGTCGAGGTGAGAGTAGATTGTCGCACTGGTCTGTCTAGCAGTTAACTGATCAAATATGAGTGACTGTCAATATTTAGAAGAACAAAACTAGTCGCTGAATCAGACACAGCAATCCAATCATAGGAAAATAAAGGGTTTGAACAGAAATGTCTTAGAATTTCCCCAATATAATTAACTCATTTGAAAAATACAGAAAGCTTCCCAGCAAACCGGGAACATTCCCAGAACATTAGCTAAGATTCCCATTAAATTCTAGTTAAGATTTTATATAACATTAGGATGATAACATGTTTTTTTGTTATTGAATAAAAATGTTTTCCTTAGAATGTTCTACTAACGTTAAAATGTTGTGCATAACAGCTGTAACATCCACCACAGAACATTCTTCAAACGTTCTCATTAGGTTTCCAGGTAATAACAATGTCAAATAAATGTTTTTAGAACATACTGCTGCAACAAAATGTGAGCGCAATAGAAATGGTCCTGAGGAAACATTACAGGAACATTCTCTTAATGTTGAAGGCGATGTAATTAAATTAAAAACACCCATAGCAACAAGCAGGGAATATTCCCACAATGCTCTCATAATGTTATAGTGTGGCGTTATGACATGATGGTTCCAATAACGCTCCCTAAACATTCTTCAGCGGTCATGTCTGGGTTCAATTAAATTGGTTATGAGAGAACATTACTAGAACATTTCCCTGACATTAATGGATATGTCAACCGAGACACCGATCCAGGTATAGAATCTTAATTTGACCAGTTTCTCACAGCAGGAAAATAATCCTGCAGCAACAGGAAATGTGAATTATTATGTGGATTATAATTAATGGTACATTTTGTATCGGTTGATAAAATTTTTATTTGAGCAAAAACAAGTCTGACTTTTTAAAGTGGAAATTACAAACTTTAGAAGCATTTTATTAACCTTAAATAAAATAAAAGTTTTAATTTCCTATGGTGCAGGAAGAAATATCCTACAACAGGGTGGTCAAATTAAGATCCTGTATTTAACAACCTATGATGTGTACTTATAACAACCAACAGCCCAGCAAACCGGGAACATTCCCAGAACATTAGCTAACATTCTTAATGAAGTTCTAGTTAGGTTTTGAGATTTGAGAATGATAATGTCCCACAAACATTCAAAGCATTTTTTTGATCACCAAATATTATTTTCTACGATACAAATAAATAAAAAATTGTTGGAATGTTCTAAAAACTATCAAAGAACATTACACTAAGGATCTCATTAGGTTGCCAGGGGTAACACAATTATCCATTAATGTTCTTAGAACATACTTCCGCAACAAAATGTGGGAGCAATAGAAGTGGTTCTGAGGAAACACTGCAGGAGCATTCTGCTAATGTTGATGGATATGTTATTCAAACACATAACAGCAAGCAGGAAATATTCCTACAACGGTCTCATAAAGTTATAGTGTGACATTATGGTCCTAATAACCTTCCCTGTTGGAGCAATATAAATTGTTCTAAAAAAAAAAAAAATGTTTTATTTATTATTCAGGTAATGTTGGGATGATATTAATACTAACACCTATAACAACAAGAAACATTCCTGCGAGACTCTTATGAAGTTATTCTTTAAAGATTATGACATGATGATCCAGAATTGTTCGAAAAACATACGTCAATGATAATGGAAGTAGTTTTGAAAACATTGCTGTTTAAGTGCTGCTAATATTGATGTGTGTTGTAACCCTATTATATGAAGTTGCCAAACTTTTAAAGAAATGGCATTTCAATCTGTTTACATCGTTATATTTTATTAAGGTAGTGTCCAAACATAACTATAGCTTTTTTAAAGAATGGTAATCAAATACATTTACATTACATTTAAGTCATTTAGCAGACGCTCTTATCCAGAGCGACTTACAAATAGATTTGAACATTGTCAAGCCCTGTAGGCTACCGAGTCTGCTGCCCCACCAGGGATCCTAATGTTTCCCGTGGAATTCCCTTTGTATTGAAATACTTTAATTATGATATGTACTGTATATGTCTTCGTATATACAGTACCGGTCAAAAGTTTGGACACATCTACTCATTCAAGGGTTTTCTTTATTTTTACTATTTTCTACATTGGAGAATAATAGTGAAGACATCAAAACTATGAAATAACACACATGCAATCATGTAGTAACCAAAAAAATGTTAAACAAATCCAAATATATTTTATATTCTTCAAAGTAGCCACCCTTTGCCTTGATGACAGCTTTTCAAACTCTTGGCATTCTCTTAACCAGCTTCATGAGGAAGTCACCTGGAATGCATTTCAATTAACAAGTCTGCCATGTTAAGTTAAATTGTGGAATTTCTTTCCTTAATGGGTTTGAGCAGTTGTGTTGTGACAAGGTAGTGTTGGTATACAGAAAATATCCCTTTTTGTTAAAAGACCCAGTCCATATTATGGCAAGAACAGCTCAAATAAGCAAAGAGAAACGACAGTCCATCATTACTTTAAGACAATCAATCCGGAATCAATCTGGAAAATTTCAAAAGTTTCTTCAAGTAGTCGCAAAAACCATCAAGCGCTATAATGAAACTGGCTCTCATGAGGAACGCCACAGGAAAGGAAGACCCAGTTCATTAGAGGTAGTAGCCTCAGATTGCAGCCCAAATAAATGCTTCAGAGTTCAAGTAACAGACACATCTCAACATCAACTGTTCAGAGGAGACTGTGTGAATCAGGCCTTCATGTTCTAATTGCTGCAAAGAAACCACTACTAAAGGACACCAATAAGAAGAAGAGACTTACATGGGCCAAGAGACACGAGCAATGGGCATTAGACAGGTGGAAATCTGTATTTTGGTCCAAATTTGAGATTTTTGGTTCCAACCGCAGTGTTTTTGTGAGACGCATAGAGTAAGTGAATGGATGATCTCCACATGTGTGGTTCGCACCTTGCAGCATGGAGGAGGGGGTGTGATGATGTGGTGCTGCATTTTAAAATTGTATTTAATCTTTATTTAACTAGGCAAGTCAGTCAAGAACATATTCTTATTTACAATGACGGCCTACCAAAAGGCAAAAGGCCTCCTGCGGGGACGGGGGCTGGGATTTTAAAACACACATCCATCAACATTAGCAGAATGCTCCTGTAATGTTTCATGATGACACTGTCAGGGATTTATTTAGATTTCAGGGCACACTTAACCAGTATGTCTACCAAAGCATTCTGCAACAATATGCCATCTCATCTGGTTTGCACTTAGTGGGACTATCATTTTTTTTCTCTAACAGGACAATGACCCAACACACCTCCAGGCTGTGTAGGAGCTACTTGACCAAGAAGGAGAGTGATGGAGTGCTGCATCAGATGATCTGGCCTCCACAATCACCTGACCCCAACCCAATTGAGATGGTTTGGGATGAGTTGGATCGCAGAGTGAAGGAAAAGCAGCCAACAAGTTACTACATGAATTAGTATGTGTTATTTCATAGTGTTTGACGTCTTCACTATCATCCTACAATGTAGAAAATAGTAAAAAAATAAAGAAAAACTCTTGAATGAGTAGGTGTCCAAACTTTTCACAGGTACTGTATGCAAAGATAAAGACCACAATCTGGAAGTCAGAGTAAAGGTGTAAATTGCTTTAACTGTATGTTAGTCCCTTTCCAATGGCGCTATGGTTTAATTCCAGGGATAATGCTCCCAGGTCCGATCCCTGCTTGAGACTATGGCAGAACTGTTTGCACAATAAATTGTCATGTAATTACAATTAATTGCCAGATGTGTTTCTACATGGATTGTTGTACAACTAACTTTGTCAACAGTAAGAGAACACTAATACATGAAAGAAACCTCCATGGACTGTTCAAAACTGAATTAGATCATTCTGAGAACATATAAATAACATTCAATGAACATCGAGGGAAAGTTTTGTGCACCCTGATACAAACATTGTAAGAATGTCATCTCAAATGGACAGATTTTCTGTTTTGGGAACCCATCTTGTCATATCCCGCAATGTTCCCAAAACCTAAAGAAATGTTTTAAGAACTTTTAAATAACATAAGAAATGTGTTCTGGGAACGTTCTTGCAAACTAATATAAACATTGTATAATCATCTGGACAGGATTTGTGTTTTGGGAACACATCTTTTGTGATGTCCCCACAATGTTCCCACCAGACTGTTCCCACATTCTGGGAACCTTTAAAGAACAGACTAAATGTGTTCTGCGAATGTTCTTGCAATGTCAGGTGAATGTTTTATACAAACATTGTATAATCATCAGCACAACGGGACAGTTTTTGTATTATGAGAACATTTACCGCAACCTAATGAATGTTCTGGGAACTTTCACAGAACGAATTTTGGTTTGCTGGGTGCTCATACATGCCATCATAGCCTAGGATCCCAAATGGATTTCTTAGTTGTTATTCCCACAAAAGCACTTCTGCAGACACTACCTCTACCTATTGTCATAGAGACAACAGAATAATGACAGCAGAATGACAATGTTCCATGATAATAACATTCTAATATACATTCTATCTAGGATTGGTACTTTGCCCAACAACATTGTCAATGTCATAGATAATCATAGATAAGCTGGAAACATACAGGTGCTGAGGAGCTAATATTAGAGAGCTGACTGGAGGTTCCGAGATGTGTTCTTGACCAAGGGTTTGACCTTTGATCTTGGGAGGACAGGTCCCCCACATTGTATATAAAGAGCAGAGGAAGTAGAACACAGTTCAGGGAGAACCTAAGGACAGATCATTACAATTCCATGTACAAGGGCAGACACAGAGGAGAGAAAGAGATGGAGATGAAAAGAGAGTGGGGTGAAGAAAGGGATATTATCATAGCTATGTTTTCTGTCAGGGTCCGCTCTTATCTAAGGGGACAATTCAGACCAGAGTTACACGCTCGTAAATTTACTTTATTACCTTTTTATGCACTTTTCTGTCTAAGCGTATTCTGACCTTGAATTTAAGCTTGGGGGAAATGCCAGTGCCAGCAAGGTATCCGTTTGGGGTGCAGATCAAATAAATGATATGATAAGAGCTATTGACAAGAGCTAGGTAATCCGTTTGGATATGGGGATTATACATATAGGCTAAATAACAATTGTTTTAGATCTACTTTACCTTATGATCGCTGCAGATGAATGGAAGGAATCTGAAAAACATATAAACATGACAGGTAGGCCTATTTATGCCCCTTTCCCACAGTGAAGTATGAAATGCTGTGCCATTATGCAGAATTTTAATTGTATGGCCTTATAACTTGCAGGGATTAAATTAATAGCCTATGTTAAATATAAGCAACTGTGGGTAGCGACCATAACCACATATATTTAACTCCCAATTTAATTTCCACTGTAAGGGCGTCCTTGTGGTTGTGGCGGAGGGTCAAATAATAGTGGATATTATTTAATGAAGGCCAAATACAAATTGTAGTAAAAATAAATAATTATGGACTTCAAAGTTTCTTTGAACTTGATGAATGCCGCAAGACTTTGTACTTGCCATCAAACAGTTCAATGATCAATGCGGGCAATTAGCAAATATTTATTATATGATACTGCTGTATAATATTCTACATATTATAATTATTTTGTAGGCTACATTACTTCCAACGTTACCATTGATGATCTGAATGTGGCAGGTTTCACAATGAATCAAACCACCTTTCTTCATTTGCCCGTAAAAGGCAACATTTTTCCATTAAGTAGGATTCATGATTATTCCCTAAACATAAATGTGTAAATCTACCCATGGGTTCTGAAATTGAGGCAAATATGTACAGTGGGGAGCACAAGTATTTGATAACCTGCAAAATCGGCAGTGTTTCCTACTGACAAAGCATGTAAAGGTCTGTAATTTTTATCATAGGTACACTTCAACTGTGAAAGACGGAATCTAAAACAAAAATCCAGAAAATCACATTGTATGATTTTTAAGTAATTAATTTGCATTTTATTGCATGACATAAGTATTTGATACATCAGAAAAGCATAACTTAATATTTGGTACAGAAACCTTTGTTTGCAATTACAGAGATCATATGTTTCCTGTAGTTCATGACCAGGTTTGCACACACTGCAGCGGGGATTTTGGCCCACCCCTCCATACAGACCTTCTCCAGATCCTCCAGGTTTCGGGGCTGTCACTGGGCAATACGGACTTTCAGCTCCCTCCAAAGATGTTCTATTGGGTTAGGCCACTCCAGGACCTTGAGATACTTCTTACAGAGCCACTCCTTCGTCCTTAGTTGCCCTGGCTGTGTGTTTCGGGTTGTTGTCATGCTGGAAGACCCAGCCACGACCCATTTTCAATGCTCTAACAAGATCTTGCGATACATGGCCCCATCCATCCTCCCCTCAATACGGTGCAGTCGTCCTGTCCCCTTTGCAGAAAAGCATCCCCAAAGAATGATGTTTCCACCTCCATGCTTCACGGTTGGGATGGTGTTCTTGAGGTTCTACTCATCCTTCTTCTTCCTCCAAACATGGCGAGTGGAGTTTAGACCAAAAAGCTCTATTTTTGTCTCATCAGACCACATGACCTTCTCCCATTCCTCCTCTGGATCATCCAGATGGTCATTGGCAAACTTCAGACGGGCCTTCAGACATGCGCTGGCTTGATCGGGGGGACCTTGCGTGCACTGCAGGATTTTAATCCATGACGGCGTAGTTTGTTACTAATGGTTTTCTTTGAGACTGTGGTACCAGCTCTCTTTAGGTCATTGACCAGGTCCTGCCGTGTAGTCCTGGGCTGATCCCTCACCTTCCTCATGATCATTGATGCCCCACGAGGTGAGATCTTGCATGGATACTCAGACCGAGGGTGATTGACCGTCATCTTGAACTTCTTCCATTTTCTAATAATTGCACCAACAGTTGTTGCCTTCTCACCAAGCTGCTTGCCTATTGTCCTGTAGCCCATCCCAGCCTTGTACAGGCCATTGTGGAGAGGTTGGAGTCTGTTTGATTGAGTGTGTGGACAGGTGTCTTTTATACAGGTAACGAGTTCAAACAGGTGCAGTTAATACAGGTAATGAGTGGAGAACAGGGGGGCTTCTTAAAGAAAAATGTACAGGTCTGTGAGAGCCAGAATTCTTACTGGTTGCTAGGTGATCAAATACTTGTCATGCAATAAAATACAAATTAATTACTTAAAAATCATACAATGTGATTTTCTGGATTTGTTTTAGATTCCGTCTCTCACAGTTGAAGTGTACCTATGATAAAAAATTACAGACCCCTACATGCTTTGTAAGTAGGAAAACCTGCACAATCGGCAGTGTCTCAAATACTTGTTCTCCCCACAGTATATGTTTTAATGGCTGCTATATTCTGAACGCATTCGTCATAGTCTACATTCAAGTCTTGTGCCGATCAAATTCAAATTAAAGGTACACCATATTTAAGGAGATTGCTTTAGAGAAATGAACAGATTAACGATACTAAACAAAAATATAAATGCAACATGTAAAGTGTTGGTCCCATGTTTTATAAGCTTAAATAAAAGATCACAGACATTTTCCATACACACAAAAACCATATTTGTCTCCATTTTTGTGCACAAAATTGTTTACATCCCTCTTAGTGAGCATTTCTCCTTTGCCAAGATAATCTATCCACCTGACAGGTGTGGCATATCAATAAAATGATTAAACAGCATGATCATTACATAGGTGCACCTTGTGCTGGGGACAATAAAAGGCCACTCTAAAATGTACAGTTTTGTCACACAACACAATGCCACAGATATCTCAAGTTTTGAGAGTGTGCAATTGGCATGCTGACAGCAAGAATGTCCACCAGCGCTGTTGCCAGAGAATGAAATGTTAATTTCTCTAACAAAAGCCGCCTCCGACACCCGTTTTAGAGAATTTGGCAGTACGTCCAACTGGCCTCACAACCGCAGACCCGTGTAACCACGCCAGCCCAGGACCTCCACATTCGGCTTCTTCAGCTGCGGGATCGTCTGAGACTAGCCACCAAGCCAGCTGATGAAATTCAGGATTATTTCTGTCTGTAATAAAGCCCTTTTGTGGGGAAAAACTAATTTTGATTGGCTGGGACTGACTCCCAAGTGGGTGGGCCCATGCCCTCCCAGGACCACCCATGGCTGCGCCCCTGCCAAGTCATGTGAAATCCATAGATTAGGGCCAAATGTATTTATTTATTTTGACTGATTTCCTTTAAATTAACTGTAACTCAATAAAATTGTTGAAATTGAGGCATGTTGCGTTTATATTTTTATTCAGTATGACTGAACAAAAACTCCCTGATCAAATTGGTATGTATTCTGGAGTTGAATTCCATTTATTTAGTGCGCGCAAGGGAACCCCCCCAAACCTCGTTACATGCCTGAAGTCTGAATACCAACTACTGAGAAGTGCGTAGGAAAAGCGTGCCTAAGAAAGAGATTTCTAAGTCTGAATCGGCCCCTATGCGAGACAGCAGCAATACTTCAGGTCACACACACTTTAGCAGCAATCTCATGTAATCCTCTTCAAATATCAGAGGTTATACTTTCTTTTATTTCTCCTCTGTGTCCGTAACATTGGCAGGTGAGTCAGGAGAACGTGAAGAGTCTGAATGTTAGGGCTTTGGCATGCTGAGGAGGGAGACGGAGACTGTACAACCCAGCAGAAAGGCCCAGGACAGACCAGGCAGATTTCCTCTGTACAGCTGAGTCACTCATAGTTCCTCCTCCTCATCTCTGAATGGTGTTTCTGATTGGGAGGATGCAGTTGAGATCCTTTCTCAGCTGGAGCATCTGCCACGACTAGAGAGAGTGAGAGGGGTGGGGTTAGATTTGGGATGCCCCAGGCTCTCTAAGAAAAATGGTGGATTTGCAATGTGGAAGGAAAACAACCACAGTGAAACGTTCCCTAAGTCTACCTCAGCGAACTGTGCTTTGATGGCATCAAACTTGACCTTCTCATGGACTGCCCTGGCTGTGTTGGTGCCATCAAATGGCTCTGAGAGAGCAACAATGGAGAGACAACATTTCAGTTGGGACAGATGCCACATTAAAACATTGACACTGATTTATCAAGACCCAAATGTATTGCACCAGCATGTATTGCACAATCATGTTTTGTAGCACAATTCTCTAGCCCCTAGGTATCAATATAAGAAGATTATCTAAAAGGGGAGACATTACATCATGGTAATAACGTTTTTTACACAGTCACTACACAACTGTGTGGGAGGCAGCTTGGTGTCAGTGTCATGGTTGGAAGTGATTGACTAGTCAGGTCTGGTCTGACTTACCTTCCACACAGATGAACTTGTCTCTCCACTCTAGACTATTTGACTTGGGCAGAGCCTTAGCCTCTCGCACCGAGATCACCTGTTTATCCCACCTGAAACAGAAGAGAGGGAGTGTGTTGTGAGCATGAGTAGACATCTGTGTGTGTGGGAGTTCTAAATGGCATGTTATGGTATTGTAGGCATAAACTTCAGAGCTCAGTCAGAGGTCCTCGGAGCGTCCAGCAACGCTGCCAAAAGGTTGAAGGTCAGTTTCCACCTGTTGCAGTCCCTCAGACAGCAACATGACACCAGAGAACGGGGGGAGTGGGAGGAGAGTACATACCAGCTGTGACAGCAGTAAATGACGATAGTCGCTGATCGAAACTCCATATTTGGTGAGTAACAAATGTAATTTGACATTATTAAGCTTGAAAAGCTGGTGAACGGCAGGTTGAATGGCTGCTTCCTGGGCTTAAAGGAGATTCACCATATCAGCGTCTACTGTAAGGCCAAATTCTGGTTCAGATGAGCACAAACTGTCATTATATGCAGATGTTGTGTTATTGTATGTAAGTGATCCAATAAATTAGATTCTGGCCTTGTTCAAATGTTTAACACTAGAACCGCCATAGGCCAACGGCCACTGACGTTTGATTTTGTAAGTAAAAGAAAAGGTGGCCCCCGAAAAAAGCAGTGCCCTGCTCCTTCCCTTACTTTTCCTAAATGTTTGTATTTTACATTGTGATTTCAAAATTCTGTCAAACAGAAAAGTATTTAGAGCCTTTTTACCATTTGTCCCACACCTATTCCCAACTTAACCCGTGCTAATGCGTCTCCCTCGCTCTCCTCACTGAATGAATGACAAATGGATGAATGGGCGATAATTGTGCATCTTACTTCACAATTGAATTTAAATTGGGCCTAACTGAATGATAAGCAGGATGAAGAGGTTGATTTAATTCAGAAAGACAATAGTGTAATGATGAAGTTGTGTAGTGCCTATTTTTCAGCAGCAAATATTTGACCGCGCCTTGCAGGTTGGTTGATTGACGTTTTACTTTGTAAAAAATAAGCCGTTACGGGAAAGTCCATATTCTGCAGATTCTATGACACTTACTTTTGTCAAATAGTGCAGCTGTTTCCATATTTCACTTTTTCCAAGGATATCAGTGCTCTCATTGCAGTCAGCACATGACCACTGGCTACTAAGCAAAAACTAGTAACATAATAAACTTAAAATATGCTATTCTGTCGTCAATGGATGAATAGGCGATAAAAACCAGATGGATTCTGATAATGGTGCATGTGACTTCAATGAAGTGAACGATGAGGATGATGAAGTGTAATAGTGTAATGATGATGAAGAATTGTCGGCGGTCTAGTTATTTTATTACGAAAGGCTGGAAATTGTATATAATTTCACCTTGGAGAGTCAAATCAGACACTGAATACAACCCACAATGTGTGTAGCGCACATTGGAAAGACGAACCAAACGAATGGACGCACTGACAGCATTGCAAATGCTGCAGAATTTATATGAGTTGGAGCCGGATGGAGGCTCGGATATTGAGCTTGACATTGCAGATGAAGAGTCTTCATCTGATTCCCAATGTTTACTTCGAGTCTCCGCCTCTGATGCCTAAGCCATGCCGCAGAAAAACAGAGCCAACAGATGGTAATTCCATCTACAGTGAGACAGGAGTCTTGGAGGGATAGCACGGTTTATGTGATGAGTGACGAGTTTGTGACATGTAGATGTTGCAAATATTGCAGATTGTACTGCCACTCATGCGCACAGAAAAGGAAATAGTACGTGAGACATGTCTATGGATGACATGGACATACGGCAGAAAGAGCATGGATGTGGAGTCATTTTGGTCTGATGGGTATGGGGTCGATTTAGTCCGAGAGACCATGCCACGCAACCGCTTCAGAGATTATGCGACACCTGCGGCAGGTGCACACAAAACAAGGCCCATGAAAACTGTGTGCAGAGCACAAAGGTGATTGTAATGTAAAAATGAAAGACTAATATTGATTTTGTTTTGGCAGATTCTATTTTTTATACCTTGTACAATAAAAACAATTTATAAAAAAATAACAGGTATTCTAAAATAGATGACTGTTCAACCTGTGTGACTAGGGTGAGTACGCTAGTTTTTTGCATTGTCTAGGGCTTTTTGTATGTCTAGGATTTTTGTAGGTCGAGATGATTTGTATGTCTATGGTGGCCTGATATGGTTCCCAATCAGAGGCAGCTGTTTATTGTTGTCTCTGATTGGGGATCATATTTAAGTAGCCATTTCCCTTTGGTGTTTGTGGGATCTTGTTCTACGTTTAGTTGCCTGTCTGCACTATTCATATTAGCTTCACGTTTCGTTAGTTTGTTCAGTGTTCATTATTTTAATAAATTAGAATGTAAGCATACCATGCTGCACCTTGGTCTCATTCGTATGACGAACGTGACACATACACACATGAAATCTAATATGCCTATTAGTGTCTTAAAATGAATTATATGAGGCTATGCATTTTTGCAGCCATTCATGGACAGTTTTGAATATTGATAATCATTAGGTTCGGTGATTTAGAGAAATGAATTGTTATAACAAGAACATTTTCAAACACCCAGCACTTGTGAAACATAGATCAGTGGTGTTCAACCCTCATGGAGAGCAAGCAGGATTTTCTTCCATCCCTCTTTTAAAGAGATAGTTCACCCAAATTAGAAAATGTTTGTGTTCTTAACTTTAAAGCAAGGCGACTGCGATCTATGATTTGGTTACCCAATGCCATCAACCATTAATATTAGTATTTCCTGTGCAGAGCCTTGGTGTAGCGGTAACACGCCCCGGGTAACACTACCCGTCGCATACAACTGTCCACATGAGAACAGGGTTCAATCCCTGCTCCCAACCTTCCCACGGTTTCTCCCATTTGCCTGTCTCCCCATTTCATTACTGTCGGAATAAACCACCTAAAACAAAAATGGCAAAAATAATATTAGCATACTTTAAATTTCATCTCTCATAAATCTCAAAAATAACAAAGTTCAAAGCATCCCGAATACACCTGACCCATGGATTTTTTTTGGAGAGAAAAAAATCCCCCCTGCTCATAGGCCTAAGCCATGTCAAAATGTGTCAAATCACAGGAAATTAGCTTTAAAACAGTAACATTTTCCTGGAGGACACTCAAGCCCCCCCTGCTAGAGGATGTGCCAATGAAATTCACATAGCAAATCTCACTCGAAGCTTTCTTCAAAAGTTGGCAGCCCTGTATTTGGCTACTTCTCTTCTCCAATTAACTAGCTAATTGTTTGGATTCAAATACCAGCCTAGTTAGATCTTCCTAGATCATCATCTCATGCAAATTCAATGCATCTCATCTACCATCTACTGGACCAAAGGCAGGACCACAATATTCAGAAATGGCAGCAATCTTCACAAGGACTCCTCAGAGGTTTTGCACAGATTAAAACAACCTTGTGTAAGGAGTTTAAGAATAGCCTCTTTCAATACGGGATCCTACAAACAAAATGCAGAAGGCGAGGACGATGAGGTGGTAACCTCCAACCTGCCAGTTACTGACTCTGTGGCTCAACACAAAACTGCCTTGGCTTCCATACTGGATGAAGTTTCTCCTTTGAAAACCCGCCTGGTGTCTCCCTCCAAATATTCTCCCTGGTACACTGAGGAGCTACGCTGTCTCAAAGCAACTGTCTGTCATCTAGAATGATGTATGCGATGTATGCGCAACATCAGAAAAAGACTACAAACAGGCCAGACATCCAGACAGACCAGGCAGCTCAGACATCTTACTACTCCCAACTGATCAGCAATGGCAGTGGTAACTTCCGGGTGCTGTTCTCTACTGTAATCAAGCTCCCCCAACCTGTAAACATCACTGCTACCTCAGCCTCCCCAAAACGGTGCAATAAACACCTTTGCTTCTTCCCAAGCAAAATTGAAAAGATCAATAATACCACCCTATCATCTCCAGCTCTTGTAGTTGATCTACCCAGTCCTATGATCGCTGAGTCAAGGTTCTCCACCTTCACCACAGTCACTGCAGCTGATGTAACCAAGCTGGTTAGGACACCACTTTCCCACTTGACCCTATCCTCACCTCCTTTCTGAAGACCTGCTTACATGCTCTGGAACCTTTCTTCACAGAAATCATCAACATTTCCCTTACCAATGGATATGTCCCATCTCAGCTCAAACTCACAGCAGTCACACCAGTACTTAAAAAGCCTGGATCTGACCTTGACAACTTCCAGAACTACAGGCCTATCTCCAACCTGCCCTTCCTGAGTAAGCTACTCAAACGTGCTGTGTCTAGTCAATTCAAAACACCATATGGCCACTCACAACCTACTCAAGCCCTTCCAGTCGGTTTCAGAGCTAGACACAGCACAGACAGTGCCTTGGTAAGGGTCACCAATGAGCTCCTGATGAATGCTGACTCTGGGGCTGCCAGCATCCTCCTATTGCTGGACCTCAGTGCAGCATTTGACACTGTCAGCCAGGCCATTCTGCTGGACAGCATGGAGAAGCTCCTGGGCCTGTCAGACACTGATAACTCCATGTCTGTAGCCCTCGGCCCTAGTAGGTCAGACACAGTGGTGGTCCATCAGGGGTCCCTCAAGGCTCGGTCATAGGGCCACTACTGTTTTGTATCTACACGCTGCCACAGGGAAATATCTTGAGGAAACACGGACTGGGCTTTCACTTTTATGCTGATGACACACAGCAAAAATACAGAGGTCGCATTCCCACCATCATTAAATGACAATTTCCCCGCTGCTCTATTTGAATACGTATGTACATTAATATGTTAAACATACAGTATCATATGCATTATAAAAGTTTCGAATTATATCACTACACACAAATACAAGTGTTTCTGCATCTCACCAGTAGAAACAGGCCAGCTACATTAGCTGGATGTAAGCAAACCACAATATCCAAAATTCATAGCAATTTCAGGACATGGAGAACCTCCTCGTGGAGGTGTATCCAACTGATGTGAGAAATATCAAAATGCCTGTGCTTGCATCCAGAACTTTCAGCCAGAGGATTTCAAAACGTAACTGATGGAGTTGCCATGTCATCGAATGTTGAAAAGTGATGCTAGTCCATCGATTTTCCCCTTCACTTCAAAGAGGAAGGCATCCGATCAGCCAAAATCAGCGTAGCAGAAAAGTAGTCACGTTACCTAGCTAACTACATGTCTTTATCAAAACCAGAATCTAGCTAGCTTTCATAATACGCTGGCTAGACATTCCAAAACATATCAATGTAATTAGCCAGCTGCTATCTGGCGATGTGATTATTAACTTTGCAAGCTAACGTTAGCTTCTTTAGGTTACGTTAGCTAGCTAACTAACTACCGCAGAGGCTAACGTGACTAATGTTGTGTGTTCTATTTAGAGTCCAATCCCATCAACATCAAGCGCAGCACCAGGAACTAGTGTAAGTCACCTTCTAAAATCGACAAAATCTTTCCATGATGAGTAAATAAATATACTGGTAGTAGGCATAAACATGGTCTGTCTTGTCATAGTTGGTGTGTTTACAAGTAGGCTACAACTTCTACTGTAGGTATCTGTATTATGGCGGCTTAGTTGATTGTTCATGCAAGGCTTGAAGTCTAAATTGGAAAAAATGTGATCTCAGTAAGGAGGGGATGGTTAGTATGCATGATCTATTGACATGAGGGGGGTGGGTGGATATAGTACCTTGATTGAGTGTGTATTGATGGGTACAAAGTAGTAAAATGTTGGCTTATCACTGACTACTGCGTGTCCTACAGACTAATCCTAATGTTGATGACGATGACCTTGACACAAGCTTTAGTAGTGCAGAGCCTGTAGACCCACTGGATGAAAGCTTTCAGCCTGGAAAAATCTCAAGCTCAACATCATCTGACTTTCAAACAAGCCAGGACAGCCAAAGGTATTTATGAAAGCACAATGACCTTGAAGAAAGCAAAATCACTATTACACTAAACTGTCTACAAGACAAGTGATCCTCAAACGTTTCACACCCTCGCAGTCAGTTCTTTGGCATGGAGAGGGGTTGTTAGCATACTCTTTTAGCCTATTCACTATTGTTGGCAGTGTTCGTCTACTCAACAGCACAACTAGGTGCTCATACACAAAAATACACAACTAAATGGTCTACAAGTCAAGACCCCCTCAAACTTTTCACATCTTTTCTAATAGCCCATCTCAAAGCCCCATTATTGACTGAGTAAACAACAAACACATACCAGTCTATTGTACCCTTTTTTGTTTACAGATGAACATGGTTTATTGTATGGTTACACATCTTCATGATCAGTCTTCATGTATTTCCAGGAATGTTGGAAGTACATACAGTACATACAGTACAAATCTTCTGAAAGAGGTCAAAGCAGTGGGTGGTGAAGAACATCGCCACAGCGCCAACGCCTGCTCAACCTGCTGCCATTATCCAACACAAGAGTTTCGCCAGCTAAAGAACATTTTGTAACCTGCCTGGAACATTCAAACGACACAACATCCATATTCCGTTTGACTGATGTTGTAGTATAATATAGAATACTTAGTATGCTCACAACTGTGGTATACACAGAGTGTATAAAACATTAAGGACACCTGCTCTTTCCCATGACATAGACTGACCAGGTGAAAGCTATAATCCCTTATTGAGGTCACTTGTTAAATTAACTTCAAATCAGTGTAGATGAAAGGGAGGAGTCAGGTTAAAGAAGTATTTTTAAGCCTCGAGACAATTGAGACATGGATTGTGTATGTGTGCCATTCTGAGACTATGGCAAGACAAAATATTTAAAGTGCCTTTGAATGGGGTATGGTAGGTAGTTTTTGCTGGTTTTTTTATGCTCAACAGTTTGTTCTTGATACAGTGTGTATCAAGAACGGTCCATCACCCAAAGCACATCCAGCCAACTTGACACAACTGTGGGAAGCGTAGGGCCCCACAGTGGAGGCGTCATAAAACCTAGCGGTCAAACAGGGAAATGGTTCTAATCGTTTTTCAACCATCCATAGGGAATTTTAGAAACACTTCAAATAAAGTTTTTTTTGTGTATGCTTACCCTGATAGAAGTCACCTTGTCCTAGAGAGATTTACACGGTTATCAAAACATCATAGAAGGGTAAGCCTACACAAAACACAGCCCTTATTTTAAGTGTTTCTAAAATCCCCTATGGGAAAACTACTAGGACCATTTCGTTGTTTGACCGCTAGGTTTAATGGGTCACACTGTGGTATTCTATTGGAGTCAACATGGGCCAGCATCCCTGTGGAATGCTTTTGACACCTTGTAGAATCCATTTCCAGCTGCATCAGAAAGCAATAAAGTGTTGACTTCAACTTCTGGATCAATTCATTGTGATATTCATGAAACGTGTTTGGATAAATTAGCTTCAATCTTACTGCTAAAACAAATGATGCAGGGAGTTGGTGGATCATTTCAACTTACATTTGTTGGCAAGTAAACATGCTTCAATAAAACAATAGATTAGTCTGTCTAACCACGAGTAAAGTCACACCGTATTTAAAAAAAAATATGACAACTGTGATGGAAAGCGGAAGTTTCAGTACAATTTTATAAATGCCTACAGATAATTTGTTAATTTGACATGGTGGGATCTTTTTTGTCTATAAAATGTATTATGAGAGAAATAGCAGTGGAAAAGCCTTTATGTGCAAATACTAATATAATAACCATCACCATCAAAGCTAACTTGGAGTCCATGCAGTTTATTCGGCTACAGATGACATGAGTTATGATGAACTTCACAGTGTTGAAAGTGCACACTATGTGCTTGATGCTCCTTTCAAATAAATATCAAGGGTCTTATTCTGGTGACATGATGATCGATGCTTGACTGCCATTTGGCAAATATTCTCGCTCTTATCCATAATAATATCATAACGTAGACTAACCTACCTGCACTGTATCTGCGAGCTGTTGGCTATAGCGAATGTCCCAAGACCAGTGTAGGCACATTTGCTATATTTTTGAGACAAAACATATAAATCTAATCTGTAGAGTTGAAAATGCGATGGAAACACATTGAACTTCAGATTTTTATTCAGTACATGCAAACTTAGCAGAAAATTGTATTTTGTGTGCACTACGATATCATGCACTGATTTTTCTCGGCAACAAGTCAGTTTGGTAGAGACACACTACTGGAGGGAAAAACTTTCTTTATGCAGATTTTTTGAGATTTGCTTGAAAATCTGTCGCCAATTGGATGGAAACGTAGGTAATATAGCAAATAAGTAGACATGGCTTGTATTCAAGACAAAGTTTATTTGCTCAGGAGACCGAGGTGAGTTTACACAGCAGTATCCAGGAATAGTTACTGTATAGAAATGTATGACATAAACAGTGCCTTCAGAAAGTATTCACACAACTTGACTTTTTCCACATTATGTTGTGTTACAGCCTGAATTTGTCGTCACTGGCCTACACACAATACCCCATAATGTTAAAGTGGAAAAATGTAATTTACAAATTATTTACAAATGAGCTGAAAAGTCTTGAGTCAATAAGTATTCAACCCCTTTGTTATGGCAAGCCTAGATAAGTTCAGGAGTATGCTTAACAAGTCACATAATAAGTTGCATAGACTCACTCTGTGTGCAATAATAGTGTTCAACATGATTTTTGAATAGCTACCTCATCTCTGTACCCCACACAGTCAAGCAGTGAATATCAAACACGGATTCAAACACAAAAACCAGCAAAGTAGTCCAATGCCTCGCAAAGAAGGGCACCTAGAGTAAAAATAAAAAAGCAGACATTGGATATCCCTTTGAGCATGGTGAAGTTATTATTTACACTTTGAAAGGTGTATCAATACACCCAGTCACTACAAAGATACAGGCGTCCTTCCAAACTCAGTTGCCTGAGAGGAAGGAAACCGCTTCAGGATTTCACCTTCAGGCCCAATAGTGACTTTAAACAGTTACAGAGTGTAATGGCTGTGATTGGAGACAACTGAGCATAGATCAACAACTTTGTAGTTACTCCACAATACTAACCTAATTGACAGAGTGAAAATAAGGAAACTTGTACAGAATAAATGGATGGATCCTGTTTGCAACAAAGTACTAAAGTAATACCGCAATTTACTTTTTGTCCTGAATACAAAGTGTTGTGTTGAGGGAAAATGCTATACAACAGCCTCCCGAGTGGCACAGTGGTCTAAGGTGTCACGACATACCCAGGTTCGATCCCAGGCTGTGTCAGAGCCAGGTGTGACTAGGAGACCCATGAGGCGGCGCTCAATTGGCCTAGCGTCATCCAGGTTAGGGCCCAGAGTTTGGCTGGCCGGGATATCCTTGTCCCATTGCGCTCTAGCGACTCCTTGTGGCAGGCCGGACGCCTGCAAGCTGACTTCAGTCACCAGCTGTACCGTGTTTCCTCTGACACATTGGTGCGGCTGGCTTCCGGATTAAGAGAGCAGCGTGTCAAGAAACAGAGCAGCTTGGCAGTTGGATCAATGGCTCTCGACCTTCGTCTCTCCCGAGTCCATAGCGGAGTTGAAGCGATGGGACAAGACTAACTTCCAATTGGATATCACAAAATTGGGACGAAAAAAGGGGTAAAAGTTCAAATATATAAAACAATGTTTTATATCCAATACAACACATTACTGAGTACCACTCTCCATATTTTCAAGCATAGTTGTGGCTGCATCATGTTATGGGTATGCTTGTAATTGTTAAGGATAAAAAAAAGAAACAGAATGGCGCTAAACACAGGCAAAATCCTAGAGGAAAACCTGGTTTAGCCTGCTTTCTACATGACAATGGGAGATTAATTCAACTTTCAGCAGGACAATAACCTAAAACACAAGGCAAAATCTACACTGGAGTTGGTTACCAAAAGACAGTGAATGTTCCTGAGTACAGTTTTCACTTAAATCTACTTGAACATCTATGGCAAGACCTGAAAATGGTTGTCTAGCAATGATCAACAACCAATTTGACCGAGCTTGAAGAAATTTGAAAAGAATAATGGGCAAAGTGGAAAGCTCTGAGACTTATCCAGACAGACTCACAACTGTAATAGCCGCTCAAGGTGCTTCTACAAAGTATTGACTCAGGGGTGTGAATACTTATACTACATATACCATAGTATGTGGAAACCCCTTTAAATTAGTGGATTCTGCAATTTCAGCCACACCTTTGCCGACAGGAGTATAAAATCGAGCACACCTTTCACATCTCCTCTTGCGAGTCATCAACTTCTTAGTCGCCAAGCAGTATTGTCTGTGAAAGAAAGACGAAAACGCTATTAGATATTCATGGGCAATTGTTGTGTAATGTCTGTATTCCTACTGTAGCAGCATGGTGTAGAATATGAGACAACCCAGACACAGGTTAGCTAGCTCGCTACAAACCACAGGTATAGTTACTCCAAGACTAATATGAGTCATAAAGACTCAAAGTCATTATATGAAACACCAACACATTTCTCCAGTGTTGCTCTAATGAGGCACTGAGGCTAGCTAGGCTAGTTAGCTAACTAGCTATACAATGTTAGACTACAGTACATTTTAAATGTAGCAAACAAAGCTAACTCGCTAAACTAGCAAGCCATGTTATGGCTGAATCGATCACCAAATTGTACTGTACAACACTTCCTTGTGTAAAAAGAGGTTATATTGCTAGCTAGCTAACGACAGCAAAATAACTTACTTGTTTTTAATTTGCCCGACTGAGTCCTGGTTCAGCTGGTCTAGGAAGCAGTCACAGCTAGCTGGTCTTGCAATTATTTTTCTTGACGTTTCAACTCCTCTTCAGTGTGTTCCGGCTCAAATAAAATAGGGCTGTATGTTCCCATGTCAATTTTTTAAAATTAAAACGTGTTGTCGTCGTCCAGCTCTTCTTGGAAAGAGGAATCATCAGTAGCAGCCATTATAGCAAATTATTTTGTAATCTCGGATAGAAAATGCACGGTAACATAGCTCCAGTGAACCTATAAACTAGTACCGCACCCCTTTTTTGAAAAGCCTGCCTTTGAGGGTGGGAACAAGGAAGTAGGGCTCCTGTCAGGCTGTACTCTTGACAAAACCAGGGAAAATGAGTAAACCTAAATATCCTGCAATGTCTCGATTGAACAAGAACAAACACGCTGTTAGCGTGATCGTGCAAACCGTTGAAACACAAAGGCCACAATAATTGCTGTAAAACATGACTCCATTCATTTAGGTTTAAGAGGGTGTGAACGATGCTGAATGGCTGTAGACAAGGAGCTCTCCAATAGGTGCACCAAAACATTCAAAAGGCAATTTTCTCAAAAGTGAGGTTACAAGTTTATCAACTTTAAAAGCAGAATTACTTTTATCCAATGTAAAAAACACCATTTCAACTTTTGCTACATAAGACCTGGTTCACAGCTACAAAGCTATACACAACTCTGGACGCAAAAATCTGTCTGATCTTATCCTGCCTCCTGCCCCAAACGCATCCTTCGCTCCTGCAGCACCATCTCCCTTCAGCAGCCCCACAGCGGACTAAAAACTATGGGTGACAGGGCTTTCAGTTGTGTGGATACTCATTATAATCACGGTCAGGACAGCTCAGCTAAAGACGGAGTTTTTCTGAAAAGCTTTCAAGGACCTACATTATACAGTTAAAATATATATATATATATATATATATTTTAACCTTTTTTTAACTAGGCAAGTCAGTTAAGAACAAATTCTTATTTTCAATGATGGCCTACGAACAGGGGCAGAACGACAGATTTGTACCTTGTCAGCTCGGGGATTCGAACTTGCAACCTTTCGGTTACCACTAGTCTACCCTGCCGCACAGTTGAAGTCGTAAGTTTACATACACCTTAGCCAAATACATTTAAACTCAGTTTTTCACAATTCCTGACATTTAATCCTAGTAAAAATGCCCTGTTTTAGGTCAGTTAGGATCACCACTTTATTTTAAGAATGTGAAATGTCAGAATAATAGTAGAGAGATTGATTTATTTCAGCTTTTATTTATTTCATCACATTCCCAGTGGGTCAGAAGTTTACATACACTCAATTAGTATTTGATAGCATTGCCTTTGAGTTGTTTAACTTGAGTCAAACGTTTCAGGTAGCATTCCACAAGCTTCCCACAATAAGTTGGGTGAATTTTGGTATATTCCTCCTGACAGAGCTGGTGTAACTGAGTCAAGGTTTGTTGGTCTCCTTGCTCGCGCACGCTTTTTTAATTCTGCCCACAAGTTTTCTATGGGATTGAGGTCAGGACTTTGTGATTGCCACTCCAATACCTTGACTCTGTTGTCTTTAAACTGTTTTGCCACAACTTCGGAAGTATGCTTGGGGACATTGTCTATTTGGAAGACCCATTTGCGACCAAGCTTTAACTTCCTGACTGATGTCTTGAGATGTTGCCTCAATATATCCACATAATTTTCTTGCCTCGTGATGCCATCTATTTTGTGAAGTGCACCAGTCCCTCCTGCAGCAAAGCACCCCCACAACATGACGCTGCCATCATCAGACCAGAGGACATTTCTCCAAAAAGTACAATCTTTGTCCCCATGTGCAGTTGCAAACATTAGTCTGGCTTTTTTTAAATGGCAGTTTTGGAGCTGTGGTTTCTTCCTTGCTGAGCTGCCTTTCAGGTTATGTCGATATAGGACTTGATTTACTGTGGATATAGATACTTTTGTACCTGTTTCCTCCAGCATCTTCACAAGCTCCTTTGTTGTTGTTCTGGGATTCTGGCACTTTTTGCACCAAGTACGTTCATCTCTAGGAGACACAATGAGTCTCCTTCCTGAGCGGTATGACGGCTGCGTGGTCCCATAGTGTTTATACTTGCATACTATTGTTTGTTCAGACGAACGTGGTACCTTCAGGCATTTGGAAATTGCTCCCAAGGATGAAACAGACTTGTGGTGGTCTACAATGTTTTTTCTGAGGTCTTTTGATTTTCCCATGATGTCAAGCAAAGAGGCACTGAGTTTGAAGGTAGGCCTTGAAATACATCCACAGGTACACCTCCAATTGACTCATTTTTTAGAATTTCCCAAGCTGTTTAAAAAGGCACAGTCAAATTAGTGTATGGAAAATTCTGACCCACTGGAATTGTGATACAGTGAATTATACGTTAAATAATCTGTCTGTAAACAATTGTTGGAAAAATTACTTCTGTCATGCACAAACACAAAGTAGATGTTCTAACCGACTTGCCAAAACTATAGTTTGTTAACAAGACATTTGAGGAGTGGTTGAAAAACAAATTTGAATGACTCCAACCACAGTGTATGTAAACTTCTGACTTCAACTGTATATACAAAAGTTCGTGGACACCCCTTCAACTTAGTGGATTTGGCTATTTTAGTCACACCTGACAGGTGTTTAAAACCGAGCACACAGCCATGCAATCTCCATAGACGAACATTGTCAGTGGGATGGCCTTACTGAAGAGCTCAGTTACTTTCAGCGTGGCACCGTCATAAACTAACAGAATGGGACCCCAAAGTGCCGAAGCATGTAAAAATTGTCTATCCCCGGTTGCAACACTCACTACCGAGTTCCAAACTGCCTCTTGAAGTGCCTGACCTCACTAATGCACTTGTGGCTGAAGTGAAACAAGTCCAGCAGGAATGTTCCGACATCTAGCAGAAAGCCTTCCCAGAGGACTGGAGGCTGTTATTGCATCAAAATGGGGGACCAACTCCATATTAATGCCCATGATTTTGGAATGAGATGTTCGACGAGCAGGTGTCCACACACTTTAGTCATGTAGTGTATGTTTATTCTGTTCTACTGTCCACCGGATCTGACAACACCTGTAAATGGCTTTGATTGTTGTCTGCTTACAATGTTCTGTGTTTTGGATTGTTTTTATTATCAATTAATACATTTTCTTAAGTGCGATGGATGTGAGAAAAGCGCTTAACAAATTAATTGAATTATCATTACTATTATTAACTAGCTGTCAGTAAGTTATTCTAAAATTCCAAATAACTTAATAGCCAGTAACTTACTTGCAAATAGCTGCCAATAACTTACTGTACTTTCACTGAACTTTAATGATTACAAGATAGCTTAACATTAGTTTACAACTACTAAGCATTATTTGTGGTGAGCACACCAGGGACATCCTCAGCCACGCTCAAGGTCCTAAACGATATCATAACCGCCATCGGTTAGGTGTCTGGTTAGACTGTAAACTCTCCTTCCAGATTCACATCAAACATCTCCAATCCAAAGTGAAATCTAAAATTGGCTTCCTATTTCGCAACAAAGCATCCTTCACTTCACTTCGGCGATGTCATTTACAAAATAGCCTCCAATACCCTACTCAATAAATTGGATGGAGTCTATCACACCAAAGCCCCATATACTACCCACCACTGCGACCTGTACGCTCTCGTTGGCTGGCCCTCGCTTCGTACTCGTCGCCAAACCCACTGGCCCCAGGTCATCTACAAGACCCTGCTAGTCCCCCCTTATCTCAGCTCGCTGGTCACCATAGCAGCACCCACCTGTAGCACGCGCTCCAGCAGGTATATCTCTCTGGTCACCCCCAAAACCAATTCTTCCTTTGGCCGCCTCTCCTTCCAGTTCTCTGTTGCCAATGACTGGAACGAACTACAAACATTTCTGAAACTGGAAACACTTATCTCCCTCACTAGCTTTAAGCACCAGTTGTCAGAGCAGCTCACAGATCACTGCACCTGTACATAGCCCATCTATAATTTAGACCAAACAACTACCTCTCCCCCTACTGTATTTATTTATTTTGCTCTTTTGCACCCCATTATTCCTATCTCTACTTCCACTGCAAATCTACCATTCCAGTGTTTTACTTGCTATATTGTATTTACTTCGCCACCTAGGCCTTTTTTGTGTTTTTTTGCCTATACCTACCTCCCTTATCTCACCTCATTTGCTCACATTGTATATAGACTTGTTTTTCTACTGTATTACTGACTGTATGTTTGTTTTCCTCCATGTGTAACTCTGTGTTGCTGTATGTGTCAAACTGCTTTGCTTTATCTTGGCCAGGTCGTAATTGTAAATGAGAACTTATTCTCAACTTGCCTACCTGGTTAAATAAAGGTGAAATAAAAATAAATAAAAAATCCTCAACATCTTGGTTGACAACCACTTGACCTTGCTGCCACAACCATCAGGTCAGTGGATGTGACAGATCTGCCACAGTAGGTTACTGTGTATTTTACCATAACTACTTGCAGCAAGCGGACAGTAAATGATTGACCAATGCAAATTACCTTCCTGGTGACCAACTGCCATTAAGTTACTAAAACTGCAAGAGTTGTACTCTTAACAGTGCAGCTCTTGATTGTCACAAGTTCTTACACAGATTGAACTGGTACAACACTTCCAATAACGGTTGGCACAAATAAACATTTTAGACCATGCCCCCAAATATGCTAATGAGCCCCCAACAGAATACTGCCCCCACCTACATTTCAAAGTGCAGTAATGATTGTACCAATTAGGTACAGGGGGATTAGGGGGATTCCTTGTGAGAGGGTTAAAAAAAATGTAACCGTTCTAAATATGTTTTGATTGATTGTAATGGTTTATTTGTTGAAATTGCAATTTTATAATTGTACCTTGCAGTTTTTTTATTCTTGGTGTTTTCTTTGGAATGTTCATTTTCTTGATTGTGAAGATGTTTGTACTCAGGACACCATTGTGAATGAGACCCTAGTCTCCCATTAATAAATGAAAGTAAAATAAATAAATAAATAAATAGCATTCAATACACTGCTCTATGTTGTAGAAATTGGGCCAAAACAAAAGTAAAGCGTGGTGGTAAAGCCAAAGATATTGATATTAACTTAAGATATGTCATCTGCATTATTTACAGTGGGTGCAAATGAACACAGTGGGCAGAACAAACAAGGAGGTGGGCAGTCAAATCTGAGCTAGGGAGATCCTATTGGTGTATTTTAGCATGCATGTGCACATTTCTGTTAGGGAACACCGACTCTGAAGTGCACGTGTGCAAGTCGCCCTTACACTGCTAAACAACACCATTTTTTGAAACTTTGGCAAACTTTATGTACTCTGTTCATAAGTAACATATTATAGTTTTGGAAACAGAAAACTGTATTGAGATTGAATGTTTCTTTAATGAGAAAATGTGCAGAATATCGGTCAAATTTCATCCCTCTCCATCTTCTCCCACTGCCCGCCACTGGATTTCCGCTCATCACCATATTAGGTGGTGAGAGGAAGTTCCAACCGTAAATGTGTTTACCCTTTCATCATTCTATCTCACATCAGGTAACTGTTGCAAACAGTAGAATCAGATTTAAACAACAGATAAAAATACACCGTATGGAACAGCGGGGACTGTGAAGAGACACACACAAAAGATAGACACGCATACACACACAAGCGCTAGCACATGCACTCCACACACACGTACATTTTAATATTATTGTATTGTGGTATTATACATTTTGTATTGTAGATATGTAGTGGCGTAATAATGTTATATGATGTACTGTTTTATATTTAGTTTTACATGTAATGCAAGTGCCTTAATGTGTTTGGACCCCAGGAAGAGTAGCTGTTTTGGCAGCAGCTAATTCTATGGTAAAGCTAGCTGCCTGCATTTTCCTTTGAAGCTAACTGGTTAGTCGCTCCTACCGAGCATAAAACTAACGTAGCAAACATTTAAACATTAATTTCTGTCAAAATATTGTAACCATACATTGTCATATGGATTCAATTGTAATCATACCATTTCAATATCAAAATGCCGGTGTGATAAAAATATTCTCAGTAATGATGAAGTAGCCTATCATGCTGAGCAATTAGCCAAAATGTAGTTTCACCCCCATTTTTAAACAAGGAAATGACCAACGTTGGTTAAATGAATTGAATATCCATTTAGTTTGTTTTTTTCTTCGGTTTTACACAAACTGTGGGACGTTGTAGGAAGTTGTAGTTTACAACAGGCAAATATTCAACAAAGTTGAAATTCGTTAGTACTTATTAGTACTTAGTACTTATTAGCATCTGCTAGCATTTTTTTTTTTACAGACGGTTATTGGGGTTTTTTTTGCATAAAAAAGTGACCCCTTGTTCTGCAACGTAAATAATACCTTATACCCCAGTATGGCACAAGGACAGTAAAAAAAGGTATGAAAATCTGGATACCACCCAACCCTACCGACAACTTTACTTACCTGGCGACATTGCTGTAGTACTTTTACAGAGTAAATGTTGAGTTTTTGAGGATTATTTGAAGGGTCTTACCTGAAGACAGTACTAGAGGAATATTTGAGCAATATTACCTAAAGACGGAGGTGTAGTACTTGAGAAAGCCCAGCAGCAGCTCTCCCAGTGAGGCCTGGTTAGAGGAGGAGTAGGGGGGGATGTCTCTCGGACCCTCAGGCACATGGTGGATATCCATGGATGGACTAAAACACTCCTGAAACAGCAGGGGTGTATTCATTAGTCACACACGGTTGCAAAACATTCTGCAGCCAAAACAGGTTCTGCAACATCAAGCAAAAGATGTTGAGTTCCGTTTAGTTCGTAAACAACGTTTTGTGCGTGACATTGCAGAACGTTCGGTATTAAACGGTTTCCCTGCAAAATGTTTTACAACGCTGTGTCTTATTTTTAATGAATATGCCCCAGGGTTTTAACATGACCTCATCAAACAGGGACAGACCATCATCCTACAGGTACAGATGACATTGTTTGTGTTTCCATGCTCAGACGTTGCATCAAACAATTATTGCATGCCACGTCATCGGCCAGATTGCCATAACCTATGATGCGGATACATAAATGATCTATCCAGGCATTGTAAGATCTGGCAGGTATCAGCAAAGTTTGAGCAGGGGAATACAACACTAATTACACTGGGACATATGGCATTATCACAGAGGAACAGATGACACCATCACACAGGAACAGATGACATCATCACACAGTATGTTGTAAATTACACCATCATATCAGGGCTTTTGAGAAATTTACCGGACCATATGCATCAGGTGCGTAACCTGATTAGGGCGTCTATCCACGGTGCTCAGAATGACAGAAATCACATGCAACTCGAGGATGCAACGACATGCTTCCTTCTTACTGGATACCGATGCGCACTTTGAAGATGTTAGAAAAACTGCCACATTTACTTTTCCTCAGCTAAACAAGACGAGTAAACGACAGAAAAGTCACTAGCATATGTCAATCTAATATCCCCATAGTAGAAAAGTTGACCTATTCTATTGGTCAGCTTGTTGTTCTATGCAAGAAAGAAATAGCCTATTCCTAACAGACTCTGGCTACATTATTTGTATTTTTTTAAAGCATTGAGGCTGATGTAATAGATCAGAACATTTAGCTTAATATGTTGATAAACTATTATTTATTCACAATATAAGCGCAGCAGTAGGCTATGCGTGAATGTTCGTTCCATAATGCAATTAGCAAGAAAACACTATTGTCGAAAGTGCACCGAAAATACAAGCGGTTTAGTGACAGAGATGAAAATGTCCGCTAGAAATTTTGAAAAAGAGGGGAGATGCAACTAGCACGGGTTGCTAATATGACCAGTATTGTGCCTTTGGCTACTGGAAACTGAAAGAAAGTTCACTTGAAAATCAATAGAACATGAGAGAAATATGCTACCGGTTTCAATGGTTTATGGAAGTCTTTATAAAATAAACTGAACAAAAATACAAATGCAACATTCCACAATTTCAAGGATTTTACTGAGTTACAGGTCATATAAGGAAATCAGTTAATTTGAAATAATTAATTAGGCCCTAATCTGTGGATTACACACGACTGGGAATACAGATATGCATCTGTTGGTCACAGATACCTTAAAAAAAAAAAAGGAAGGGGCGAGGATCAGAAAACCAGTCAGTATCCGTTATGAACACCATTTAAAGTGACTGTTCCACTGGATGTCATAAGGTGAAAGCACCAATTTGTAAGTCGCTCTGGATAAGAGCGTCTGCTAAATGACTTAAATGTAAATGTACATTTGTCTCACGCAGCGCGACATGTCCTTCGGATAAAGTTGATCGGGATTGTGGTCTGTGGAATGTTGTCCCACTCCTCTTCAATTGCTGTGCGAAAATGCTGAATTATTTGTGGGAACTGTACGACGATGTTGTACACGTCGATCCAGAGCATCCCGAACATGCTCAATGGGTGACATGTCTGGTGAGTATGCAGCTCATGGAAGAACTGAGACATTTTCAACATCCAGGAATTGTGTACAGATCATTTCGACATGGCCCGTGCATTATCATGCTGAAACATGAGGTTATGGCGGTGGATGAATGGCACGACAATGGGCCTTAGGATCTCGTCAAGGTGTCTCTGCATTCAAATCGTCATGGATAAAATGCAATTGTGTTCATTGCCTGTAGCTTATGACTGCCCATACCATAACCCCACCATGGGGCACTCTGTTCACAATATTGACATCAGCAAACCGGTCGCCCACACGACGCCATGGTAACCAGGATTAATCCGTAAAGAGCACACTTCTCTAGCGTGCCAGTGGCCATCGAAGGTGAGCATTTGCACACTGAAGTCAGATGAGCTTCCCTGACACGGTTTCTGAGTTTGTAGTACAGAAATTCTTCAGTTGTGCAAACGCAGTTTTATCAGCTGTCCGGTTGGCTGGTCTCAGACGATCCCGGAGGTGAAGAAGCCATATGTAGAGGTCATGGGTTGGCGTGGTTACACATGGTCTGTGTTTATGAGGCCCATTTTAGAGGGGCCTTTTATTGTTCCCAGCACAAGGTGCAAGTATGTAATGATCATGCTATTTAATCAGCTTCTTGAAATGCCACATCTGTCAGGTGGATGGATCATTTTGGCAAAGGAGAAATGCTCACTAACAGGGATGCAAACAAATTTCTGCACAACATTTTTGAGAAATAAGCTTTTTGTGCATTTCGAAATTGTCTGGGAACTTTACACCTTGCGTTTTTATTTTTGTTCAGTATAATTGCCTGCATGTTTGTATTGTTGTATTTTACTTTGAAGCAAGGTAAGTAAGACATGCCTAATTATATGAAGTAAAACGTTCAGGTTTGAAACAACTAAGTTTTCAAAATACATATTGCATCCAGATTATTGCAAAGTAGTGTGTGACACGCCTTTCTTACTGTTGCATATAGACAATGAATGGGATTATAAAAGCCCGTTTCACTCCAGCAGCAACAAATTAGTTGTTTGAAAAGCTGTAGCAGCAGCTCTCGCGCTGTCTGACAGATTTTCCACTCATAGGCCTCTGTATCTGTACGCATGTGATAAACTTAACGACGAATGAAAATACACACAGGCCAATTTAATTCCACAAAATTATGCTAATTAACCTATAAATGGGTAAGCATAACCGGTCAAATGTATGTCCATCGACTGGTATTTCCATCATGGAATATGCTAAAAAGCATAATTTTTGCAATGGGATTATTTTTCTTTCCCCAGATAATTGGCCGGCGACAGTTTTATTTATCAGCTTTTCATGTATTTTTTGGGGCACAAAACCGGCTATTGCCAGTTTACGGAAACCCTGCATCATATTGGGACAAAGACTCATACACACAGTGGAAAGGAGGTGTCTGGGTGCTGGGAGAAACCAATATTCATTAGAACATTGGAGTCACAGGTTGAGTAATGTTCCCAAATTCCTATTATACGTCAATAATTTATAATAAAAAAAGTATAAAATGTTTTATTGTCACATACACCGGATAGGTGCAGTGAAATGTGAAATGTGTTGCTTGACATGGTCAGTCATAGTACGGCGCCCTTGGAGAAAATTATGGTTAAGTGCCTTGCTCAAGGATGTTTTACCTTGACAGCTCAGGCATTCGAATCAGCAATCTTTCAGCTACTGTCCCAACCCTCTAACCCCTTGGTTAGTTAGTAGTGAATGCCATCTTATTTTTTCAAAGCCATTTTAGCTCTTGCCGTTAAGCCGACATTGCCTCCCCCCAGTGTAAGAAACCTACTAGCAAATGTTTGCGCTTTGAAACTAAATAAATACTACACTCTGAAACAAAAAAACATCTTTGCTAGATTCAAGATAGTGTAGTTAGACAAATCATGGAAAGTAATGACATGTCGTTTTATTGGAATTGGTAGCATAAAACGACTTAATAAACCTGTAATGTAGCCTGTTTTTGTCGTTTAAGAGTAAATGTAAATTTCCTTACTGGATATTCATTCTGCAGAGAGGGAATGACTGGTTCAGGCAAAGCTGGAAAGACAGAGACAGACACACTGGGTTAAACAGTGTAGTGGTTAACCTCGAAAAAGGAATACCAGAGGTATATTGTAGTTAGTGCAGGACAATGATTACTGTGTGTGTGTGTGTGTGTGTGTGTGTGTGTGTGTTTACACTCACTCTGTAAGTAGTGTAGTACCATCAGTACTAGAGTGTAGCTGCTGAGTGTTCCTTTACTGGCGTCGTTTATCCTGTGATGTCTGGCCCACCTCTTTACCACCAAGATGATGGGACGCACACGCCGCTCAGCTATAGACACACGGAGCGACAGAGAAGAGGCTAGTACAGAATCGTAACACAGTGGGCACACATCCAGCACACAGTGTGTAACAGGGTTTGAAATACTCTCCTTATTGAAATGTGTGACTTTCACCCAAATGAACTGTTTTGATATTATTAATTTGTTGTGAGTGGAGTAATGTGGTAGTGCAGGTCTGTGGTTACTCTAGAACAGCATGTCCAGTGCATTTGGAAAGTATTCAGACCCCTTGACCTTTTCTATATTTTGTTACATTACAGCCTTATTCTATAAGGGTATTGTGTGTAGATTTTCCTCATCAATCTACACACAATACCCCATAATGACAAAGTAAAAACAGGTTATCATTTTTTTGCACATTTATTAAAAATAAAACGCTGAAATGTCACACTTACATTAGTATTCAGACCCTTTACTCTGTAATTTGGCAGCAATTACAGCCTTGAGTCTTCTTGGGTATGACGCTACAAGCTTGGCACACCTGTATTTGGCGAGTTTCTCCCATTCTTCTCTACAGATCCTCTCAAGCTCTGTCAGGTTGTTTGGGGAGAGTCGTCGCACAACTATTTTCAGGTTTCTCCAGAGATGTTCCATATTGTTTAAGTCCGGCTCTGGCTGGGCCACTCAAGGACATTCAGAGACTTGTCCAGAAGCCACTCCTGCGCTGTCTTGGCTGTGTGCTTAGGGTCATTGTCCTGTTGGAAGGTGAACGTTCGCCCTAGTCTGAGATTATGTGCGCTCTGGAGCAGATTTTCATCAAGGATCTCTGTGCACTTTGCTCCGTTCATCTTTCCCTTGATCCTGACTAGTCTCCTAGTCCCTCCCGCTGAAAAACATCCCGAAGCATGATGCTGCCAACACCATTCTTCAGCATAGGGATGAATACAGGTTTCCTCCAGACGTGACGCTTGGCATTAAGGTCAAAGTCTTTAATCTTGGTTTCATCAGACCTGGGAGTCTTCAGTTGCCTTTTGGCAAACTCCAAGCGGGCTGTCAAGTGCCTTTTACTGAGGAGACGCTTCCGTCTGGCCACTCTACCATAAGGCCTGATTGGTGGAGTGCTGCAGAGATGGTTGTCCTTCTGGAAGGTTCTCCCATCTCCACAGAGGAAATCTAGAGCTCTGTCAGACTGACCATCAGGTTCTTGGTCACCTCCCTGACCAAGGCCCTTCTCCCCCGATTGCTCAGTTTGGTCGGGTGGCCAGATCTAGGAAGAGTCTTGGTGGATCTAAACATCTTCCATTTAAGAAGGATGGAGGCCACTGTGTTCTTGGGGACCTTAAATAATGCAGAAATGTTTTGGTATCCTTTCCCAGATCTGTGCCTCGACACAACCCTGTCTCGGAGCTCTACAGACAATTCCTTCGACCCCATGGCTTGGTTTTTGCTCTGACATGCACTGTCAACTGTATAACCTTATATAAACAGGTGTGTGCCTTTCCAAATAATGTCCAATCAATTGAAATTACCACAGGTGGACTTGTGTAGAAACATCAAGGATGATCAATGGAAACAGGATGCACCTGAGCTCAATTTCGAGTCTCATAGAAAAGGGTCTGAATAGCGGGGGCCTAGTCAGTTGTACAACTGAATGGATTCAACTGAAATGTGTCTTCTGCATTTAACCCAACCCCTCTGAATCAGAGAGGTGCGGGGGGCTGCAATAATTGACATCCACATCTTCTGCCCCCTTGCTCAGGGGCAGAACAACAGATTTTTACCTTGTCAGCTTGGGAATTCAATCCAGCAAGCTTTCGGTTACTGGCACAATGCTCTAACCACTAGGCTACCTGCCGCCCCTTACAGTATACTTACAGTACCAGTAAAAAGTTTGGACACACCTACTCATACCAGGGGTTTTCTTTATTTTGACTATTTTCTACATTGGATAATAATAGTGAAGACATCAAAACTACAAAATAACAAATAAGGAATCATGTAGTAACCAAAAAAGCGTTAAACAAATAAAAATATATTTATATTTGAGATTCTTCAAAGTAGCCACCCTTTGCCTTGATGATGGCTTTGCAAACTATTGGCATTCTTTCAACCAGCTTCATGAGGTAGTCAAATGGAATGCATTTCATTAAACAGGTGTGCCTTGTTAAAAGGTCATTTGTTGAATTTCTATCTTTCTTAATGAGTTTGAGCCAATCAGTTGTGTTGTGACAAGGCAGGGGTGGTATTCAGAACATAGCCCTATTTGGTAAAATACCAAGTCCATATGATGGCTCAAATAAGCAAAGAGAAACGACAGCCCATCATTACTTTATGACATGAATTTCAAGAACTTTGAACGTTTCTTCAAGTGCAGTCGTAAAAACCACCAAGCGCTATGATGAAACTGGCTCTCATGAGGACCATCACAGGAAAAGTAGACCCTCTGCTACAGAGGATAAATTCATTAGAGTTACCAGTCTCAGAAATTGCAGCCCAAATAAATGCTTCACAGAGTTCAAGTAACAGACTTGAACATCAACTGTTCAGAGGAGACTGTGAATCAGGCCTTCATTGTCGAATTGCTACAAAGAAACCACTACTAAGGACACCAATAAGAAGAGACTTGCCTGGGCCAAGAAACACGAGAAATGGACATTAGACCAGTGGAAATCTGTCCTTTGGTCTGATGAGTCCAAATTTGAGATATCTTGGATCCAACCGCCGTGTCTTTGTGAGACACAGAGTAGGTGAACGGATAATCTCCGCATGTGTGGTTCCCACAGTGAAGCATGGAGAAGCAGATGTGATGGTGCTTTGCTGGTGACACTGTCAGGGATCTATTTAGAATTAAAAGCACACTTAACCAGCATGGCTACCACAGTATTCTAAAACGATACGCCATCTCATCTGGTTTGCCTTAGTGTGACTATCATTTGTTTTTCAACAGGACAATGAACCAAAACACACATCCAGGCTGTGTAAGGGCTTTTTGACCAATAAGGAGAGTGATGGAGTGCTGCATCAGATGACTTGACCTCCACAATCACCAGACCTCAACCCAACTGAGATGGTTTGGGATGAGTTGGACCGCAGAGAGTAGGAAAATCAGCCAACAAGTGCTCAGCATATGTGGGAACTCCTTCAAGACTGTTGGAAAAGCATGAAACTTGTTGAGAGAATGCCAAGATTGTGCAAAGCTGTCATCAAGGAAAAGGGTGGCTACATTGAACAATCTAAAATATAGTTTGATATGTTTAACATGTTTTTGGTTACTACATGATTCCATATCCGTGTTATTTCATAGTTCTGAATATAGTAAAAATAAAGAAGAACCCTTGAAAGAGTAGGTCTGTCCAAACTTTTGACTGGTACTGTATGTAAATAAAGTATCTGTTTTTTGTTTTTAATACATTTGCAATGGGGTATTGTGTGTGGATTGATGAGGGGAAAAAATGTATTTAACCAATTTTAGAATACGACTGCGTGTAACGTAACAAAACGTGGAAAAAGGTAAGGGATGCACTGTAAAAAAAAAGAAGGAGAATAGCCACACTGCTTAGATCCCCAGTTTTAATGTCAACCACATGCACAAACTAATGATTTATAGTTTAACCAGTAGCCAATAGCTGGAAGAGGGTGAAAGGTGAGTGGTGACAGTTAAGCAGTGGTGGGTGTGGGTGTTGTGTGTGTGTGTGACCTAACCGTAGGCGTAACTCCTCAGCAAGAAGGTGTTTCTGATCCCTACAGTGTTGTTTACGTTCAGATCAAACTCGACTCCACTGGAGAAAGAGAGAGGAAGAGAGAAATACATTTTTTATTGAGGCTTGATATAGTCCATTGCCCATGCACTGTTCTACTGTGGACCATTAGTAACATGTACATATTTCTGTCTGTAAAGAAATGTTTGATGCACAGCCGTATTGTGTGAAGGAGGACCTATACGCTTATACCCAGTCAGCCAGAGAAATATTGGCTTCACCTCAAGAGTCGGTTGTTCACAAGGTTTCTACTCTTTCTCTCAAGGAGTCTTTCCTTTCCAGTGTTGCCTCTGCCTGCTAAGCCTAAATGTGTTTATGAGAAGAAAAAAAGACAAATAAAATGTGATTGATTGATAAAGTTTCCACCCACCTGACTTTGTCTCTGAATTTAAGGATGGGGACCTTGGCTCGGATCAGCTGCGGTCTCTCTATGTACGCTGTGGACCAGAACACACACATATTCCTCAACTCCACAAGACCTTGCACACATATTTTTGTTACTATGACTACCTGAAGTGAACACCATTGTGTGTGTTTAGTTTACCTACATCTCTATATATATCAATCACTCTGGCTTAACCAGGGAACTAGAGCCCTCTAGAGGACACTGAGGATAAATACAGCTGCTCCTTTATCATTAATACACAAACTCATGGAACAAGATGGGCCAAGCCCACCGATCTGACAGGTGAAAGCCATATGGTGTAAACAATAAAGCGGAACCTTATACAGTACCAGTCAAAAGTTAACACGTTTTTGGTTACAACATGATTCCATATGTGATAGTTCTGATGTTTTCACTATTATTCTACATTGTAGAACAAGAAGAACCCTTGAATGAGTGGGTGTGTTTTGACTGGTACTGAGGAAACAAGGAAGCTGATGAAGAGTATTGAGAGACAAAGCTGAAATGTGCTTAAACAGCAGCGGTAGTACTCACAGAGTCTGTAGAAGAGCTGCTGAATGAGACTGAGTACATACACAGCATCATTCCTCTGATCCACCTGACAGAGACACAGACAGACACAGACAGGGTCAATGGGCATTATATTCACACAAAGATAGACGGGTTAGCTGATAGTCGCACAAACGATGCGCACGCTTCAACAGGGCAGAGGTCTGTGTGTTGTTGTGATTCTAGATGGTCAGATAGCTAGCAACAATGACAAGAAGCTGCCATGTTGCGAACTGTAGGTGGCTCGTTTCACAATGTCTTGTTTTGAGGTGTTTTGACTGAATGCTAAAATGGCTGTGTGTCTGTAGCTCGGTTTCCAACCAATTGGCGACAGATGGGGGTGCCACAGGGTTCAATTCTTGGACCGACTCTCTTCTCTGTATACATCAATGAGGTCGCTCTTGCTGCTGGTGAGTCTCTGATCCACCTCTACGCAGACGACACCATTCTGTATACTTCTGGCCCTTCTTTGGACACTGTGTTAACAACCCTCCAGGCAAGCTTCAATGCCATACAACTCTCCTTCCGTGGCCTCCAATTGCTCTTAAATACAAGTAAAACTAAATGCATGCTCTTCAACCGATCGCTACCTGCACCTACCCGCCTGTCCAACATCACTACTCTGGATGGCTGACTTAGAACACATGGACAACTACAAATACTTAGGTGTCTGGTTAGACTGTAAACTCTCCTTCCAGACCCATATCAAACATCTCCAATCCAAAGTTAAATCCAGAATTGGCTTCCTATTTCGCAACAAAGCATCCTTCACTCATGCTGTCAAACATACCCTTGTAAAACTGACCATCCTACCAATCCTCGACTTTGGCAATGTCATTTACAAAATAGCCTCCAATACCCTACTCAACAAATTGGATGCAGTCTATCACAGTGCAATCCGTTTTGTCACCAAAGCCCCATATACTACCCACCATTGCGACCTGTACACTCTCGTTGGCTGGCCCTCGCTTCATACTCATCGCCAAACCCACTGGCTCCATGTCATCTACAAGACCCTGCTAGGTAAAGTCCCCCCTTATCTCAGTTCGCTGGTCACCATAGCATCTCCCACCTGTAGCACACGCTCCAGCAGGTATATCTCTCTAGTCACCCCCAAAACCAATTCTTTCTTTGGCCGCCTCTCCTTCCAGTTCTCTGTTGCCAATGACTGGAACGAACTACAAAAATCTCTGAAACTGGAAACACTTATCTCCCTCACTAGCTTTAAGCACCAACTGTCAGAGCAGCTCACAGATTACTGCACCTGTACATAGCCCACCTATAATTTAGCCCAAACAACTACCTCTTTCCCTACTGTATTTCATTTATGTATTTATTTTGCTCCTTTGCACCCCATTATTTTTATTTCTACTTTTGCACATTCTTCCATTGCAAATCTACCATTCCAGTGTTTTACTTGCTATATTGTATTTACTTTGCCACCATGGCCTTTTTTTGCCTTTACCGCCCTTATCTCACCTCATTTGCTCACATCGTATATAGACTTGTTTATACTGTATTATTGACTGTATGTTTATTTTACTCCATGTGTAACTCTGTGTCGTTGTATGTGTCAAACTGCTTTGCTTTATCTTGGCCAGGTCGCAATTGTAAATGAGAACTTGTTCTCAACTTGCCTACCTGGTTAAATAAAGGTGAAATAAAATAAATAAATAAATAAAAGATCTTCAAGTAAATATTCAAAAAATCTGCATAAAAACCATATGTGCATTTTACCACGAGGTGTGTTTCCAGCAAAAGCTGTGTGTGAGGACATAGTGCACATTAAAAACACTTTTGCGCTTAAGTTCCCATGTACCAGCAAATGTGCCCAATTTGGTTTTGGCGCATGCTGTTTAGAGAAGAGTTCGTTGATGAAGTGGACAGGGTAGGTTATATGACAAGATAGGCTAAGAGCAAAATCATTATATTTGATAAAGCACCGATCATCATGTCACCAGCATTCAAATAATAGCCTACCCTCGATATTTATTGGAAATTTGCATGATCACCATGCACTTAACCACCATGTGAAGTTCATCATAACTTATTTAATCTGCCTATAAATTCATGCTTTTCCACATTGTGGTGATAGGCCTACAACATAACATATTTACTTCCAAGTTTACCTCAAAATTATGGTTATTATATGAACATTTGCACATAAAGGTGTTTCCACCAAAATTGTCGCATACTCAATTTCACGACAAAAAGATTATCCACCCTTGTCTAGCGTATTTTGTGTTGTTGACATGAGGAAATTTTACCCACTAATTTCCTGTTTCCACCCAGGCCTGTTGTGACTTTTTTTATGCTTCAGGTAATTCATCCGCATTAAATGGTTGGATGGAGATCTGGTTTGTGTCTGTTACAAGTAATTGACACACTCACTGGTGCTGCTTGGATGACCAAACAGAGGTCAGCATCACTGTTCCTGCTGCCGAAACCACTCAGAGAAGAACCAGCCAGGTACAACCTCACCACTGAGAGAGAGAGAGAGAGAGGGGTGGGGGTGTAGAGAATTATGACAGTAGGATGATTTACATTTACATTTAAGTCATTTAGCAGACGCTCTAATCCAGAGCGACTTAGTGTGTGTCTGTGTGTGTTACATACATGGGAAGAGTCTCTGGATCTCTCTCTGTAGTTGAGCTCTGCACAGCTCCTTCCTCTCCAGGTCAGTCGACTGCTGCTGGCATGCCTCAAAAAGCTCCACCATCTGACCACTCAGCTGAGAGACATAACAACTCACAGCATTTGTGCTGATACACACACGGGGTTTCCCACTGGGACTTGTTTTCCCATCATCTCTATTTGTTTGTGTATATCCATGTGAATGTGAATGTAAACGCCCGGTTTGGATAAAAAGAAAACCACTACACATAATATGTATTATTATCATGATCCTGAGGCTTACCTTGTCCTTGGCATAAGCCTGCAGTGAGCTACGGGGGTTCTCTCCCCACAGGGGGGGCATCCGTGGGGCAGACAGTTGTGGGCTGAGAGGGGAGTGCTGGATTAGGGTAGACTGTGTTTCCCTGGGGCCAGGGCGGGATACAGAGGAAGAGGTGCCGACAGCAGGAGGACTGCCATAATGGGGGACAGGGGAACTGAAGTGCTGCCTCTTTAAATTATACGGGCTGTGGTCTCCACTGTGCCTCCTAGTATACAAAGGGAGAAGACACAGGAGCACACACACACAGGAGAGGAAGACACACACACACTTTAGGAAACTGCAACATTTCAGGTCTAACGTTTGGAAATGGTGCCTGTGCTAATGAAATAGGGCAGGTAGAAGAAAACAGAGAAAGAATAAACAAGCCTTACTTCCTCCCGTTGGCCAGTGCAGATGCATGAGGACCAGGTGGGGTGCTGGGACTTGGCTTCCAATCATAAGGAGGAATATCTGAAGGACCTGCAGGCAGGGTCCGACCATGGAAACTACACACACAGTGAGAATAGGCTAACACACCAGCATGAAATATCTCAGTAGTTGATAAACAAAGCAAAGAGATCAAGTACATACAAGTAGCCATACAGACTAAAGAGAATGCATTTGATTCTGTATTGCTTGCGCACATATGGCACAAATGCAGGATTAATTTTCACAAGGTTAGGAAAAGAGAAGTGATTTGTCGGCTGAGGAAACAGGAAAAGTAGTCTGCAGCAGACCCAGGTTTGAAAAGTCTTTGATAATACTTTAGGGTCTTTCCATGTCATTTCAGCATGTCATGACACCCACCATCTCAGATAGTTCCCGAAATCGTTGTTGTAGTAAGAAACAGATAAGATTAGCATTCCTGCAACATTTTGTTGAAATATAATTAGATCTCTGAGAAATGTTTCTAATTGATTTCACACAAATTGTGCATTTTAAATGTTATGAATCATATAATATTCAATAAATATAGTAGATGAAATCTGATTTGGACCCCAAAATATTTTAACAATGTGTGAAACATGAGGATTCCAAAGAAATTGTCAAAAGCCACACACAGACCACCCACACCAATCCCAACCCAACAAGTTTGACAAGTAGTATGGAGCTGCGGCTCAGTGAATTTGTGATAGTTTTTTTTACCCTGTTCAAAGAAATTAGTCATTGACGTTGTTAGGTTTATGTCCCATCTTACATCATGATATTACCAGATTCTGACAGGTAGATGGGGCTGTTCCTGATATTCTGTGATTAATTTTAAAATAATCCACCACCACTCAATGGTTCATCCAAAGTACAAAATGACATTGTGGTTCCCTTAACCTGTAAACCAGGATTCTATTTGCCCCCCATTATATTGGTTTGGGCTTCTTGCAGTCAATTCGCAGTCTACATATTATTTGTAATTATGTTCCGGCCCCCTGATCATATGCTCAAAAAAAATAATAATAATCCCGCGGCTGAATCTAGTTGATGATCCCTGCTGTAAGCAGTGTATAGACAAGGTACAACAGCAACCCATGCTTTGGTTTATACCTGCAGTGATGCAAACTGGTCAGGGTCCAAAAAGGTGACAAAATGTTATTTTTATCATTTGCATCTTTTCAGAAAATAACAAGTACATAACACATATTTGAACAATCTCAATAGTCAGGAAACATGTTTATGGTAGGCTGGCATTGCTTAACTGATGATGTGGGTCGAAAATTATGTTTTGGTTATTTAGATCTCCAGTCGCCTTTTGTGTCCTGTATATGTTTACTGTTACAGAGAATTGTTCCGAGGCCGTCATTGAAAATAAGAATTTGTTCTTAACTGACTTGCCTAGTTAAATAAATAAACGTAACAAGCCTAAATATATACTGAACAAAAATATAAAACGCTACATGCAACAATTTAAGATTTGAATTAGTTACAGTTCGTGTGACAAAAATCAGTCAATTGAAATAAATACATTTGGCCATAATCTATGGATTTGACATTACTGGGAATGAAGATATGCATCTGTTGGTCACAGATACCTTAAAGAAATGGGCCTCAGGATCTCGTCATTGTATTTTTGTGCATTAAAATTCCCATCGATAAAATGCAATTGTGTTTATTGTTCATAACATATGCCTGCCGATACCATAATCCCACCATGTGGAGCAAACCGCTTGCCAACACGACGCCATATACTGTTGAAGTCGGGAAGTTTACATACACTTAGGTTGGAGTCATTAAAACTAGTTTTTTCAACCACTCCACAAATTTCTTGTTAACAAACTATAGTTTTGGCAAGTCAGTTAGGACATCTACTTTGTGAATGACACAAATCAATTTTTCCAACAATTGTTTACAGACAGATTTTTTTTCACTTATAATTCACTGTATCACAATTCCAGTGGGTCAGAAGTTTACATACACTAAGTTGACTGTGCCTTTAAACAGCTTGGAAAATTACAGAAAATTATGTAATGTCTTTAGAAGCTTCTGATAGGCTAATTGACATCATTTGAGTCAATTGGAGGTGTACCTGAGGATGTATTTCAAGGCCAACCTTCACACTCAGTGCCTCTTTGCTTAACATCATGGGAAAATCTAAATAAATCAGCCAAGACCTCAGAAAAAAAAATTGTAGACCTCCACATGTCTGGTTCATCCTTGGGAGCAATTTACAAACGCCTGAAGGTACCACGTTCATCTGTACAAACAATAGTACACAAGTATAAACACCATGGGACCACGCAGCAGTCATAAAACTCAGGAAGGAGACGCATTCTGTCTCCTAGAGATTAACATACTTTGGTGCAAAATCAATCCCAGAACAACAGCAAAGGACCTTGTGAAGATGCTGGAGGAAACCGGTACAAAGGTATCTATATCCACAGGAAAACGAGACCTATATATCCACATAACCTGAAAGGCAGCTCAGCAAGGAAGAAGCCACTGCTCCAAAACCACCATAAAAAAAAGCCAGACTACGGTTTGCAACTGCTCATGGGGACAAAGATCGCACTTTTTGGAGAAATGTCCTCTGGTCTGATGAAAGAAAAATAAAACTGCTTGGCCATAATGACAATCGTTATGTTTGGAGGAAAACGGTTGAGGATTGCAAGCCGAAGACACCATCCCAACCGTGAAGCACAGGGGTGGCAGCATCATGTTGTGGGGGTGCTTGGCTGCAGGAGGGACTGCTGCACTTCACAAAATACATGGCATCATGAGGAAAGAAAATGATGTGGATATATTGAAGCAACATCTCAAGACATCAGTCAGGAAGTTAAAGCTTGTTCGCAAATGGGTCTTCCAATTGGGCAATGACCCGAAGCATACTTCCAAAGATGTAGTAAAATGGCTTAAGGACAACAAAGTAAAGGTATTGGAGTGGCCATCACAAAGCCCTGACCTCAATCCCGTAGAAATGTGTGGGCAAAACTGAAAAAGGGTGTGAGAGCAAGGAGGCCTACAAACCTGACTCAGTTACACCAGCTCTGTCAGGAGGAATGGGTCAAAATTCACCCAACTTATTGTGGGAAGCTTGTGGAAGGCTGCCCGAAACATTTGACCCAAGTTATTAAACCATTTAAAGGCAATGCTACCAAATACTAATTGTGTGTATGTAAACTTCTGACCCACTGGGAATGTGATGAAAGAAATAAAAGCTGAAATAAATCACTCTACTATTATTCTGACATTTCACATTCTTAAAATAAAGTGGTGATCCTAACTGACCTAAGACAGGGAATATTTACTAGGATTAAATGTCAGGAATTGTGAATTACTGAGTTTAAATGTATTTGGCGAAGGTGTATGTAAACTTCCGACTTCAACTGTGTGTCCACCTCACTTTAGCACTTTTCTTCACTCCAAAAATGGTGTTGAACCACTCAGTACCAGTAGTCTGAAGCCTCTGCTCCTGTGTTGCAGGAAGTGCTCTGTTTAACCATCTAGTTGCACTTTACCAGACTGCACACTTATCGCAACTCAACACTCCTGCTGCACCACCAATCCACAGCTGCAGAGATAGAACTGCGTTGCCACAAACCAAGAACACTATCAGTAGGTCTATGTTACACAGCATTTTGTAATAGTCCTTATGTTTCAGGTTGTGAAGTCTGGCCCGGTTGACGGGATGGAGTTGTGAAAACCAACCAATTCAAGTGCTGATGGAACAAGGTAAGATTAGAGACATGTCCAGCTGAAAAGCTTTAAGAACAGTGGCATCAGTCTTTAAAATGTAATATGAAAGGCTGGGAGGTATAAAAAACTCTAGCGATCTGTATCTGTGTTAATTGACGCTTTCAGCCTAGCGCTCTTTATCTAGACAGGTTACAGCAGTAATGAGTGGTAAAACATAGTCATACCTAAAAACATCTCACACATACATAGTGGGAGCTACTGTGCATCTCTCCTACTTTCATGATGTGTGTACCAGTTAAATAATTTCTCAAGATGCAAAACCGTGCGTCTTTGGAAGATAAAAGTTTGTCGTGAGGAGGTAGGAGGGGGGCATTACTCATGGTCACAACCAGGGAAAGCCTTGAAATCTTTGTCAGAGCCTAACAGGTCCATCATCAAGTCCATCGTTCATAGCCGCAAAACAGCGCAACCCGTAGCCAATGGTCTTCACTAATATTCTACAATGTGGAGAATAGTAAAAATAAAGGTGTCTCCAAACTTTGACTGGTACTGTACATACACACACATACATTACACACAGGCTGTAACATAACAGAATAGTTTCTGAATATACTGTGTGCAGGAAAATAAAAGGCAAGTGATGTATCGGAAATTGTGTAATGGCATTATAGCCAACCTAAAATATTGTCATGTAATTATAAATACAGTTTATACACGTTTTATACATATGTTCTGTATACATAGCCTCTAAAATATACATAAACAGATCATATACATCTCAGATTTTGTTTCCTTTTAAAGCTGTTAGTGTTATTATGATACAATATCAGTACTTGTTGCATTTACAACTTATCTAAGTCCTATCCTCCACTGATTTGAGCCAGTTTGTGGCTGTGGATTGTTTGAATGAAATGTTGGTATATTGGCAGTTCATTTGAAAAATGTATGGAATCATTCTCTAAAACGGATTGGCTCGCTAACACACAGAGTGCAGATACATTCTTCACATTCATTGTTTTACAAAACAACTTATCACAGCACTGGCAAACCATGGTCGACCAACTCCCTTACCAACATGGCTGACCTTTGGACCATCATAATGGAGGTTTATATACTTTCTTGTATACTAGATCCTAATTCAATGGGCACAGTATTGTCCCATGAGTTTGCGGGGTTAGCCTATCATGCACAGCAGTGTTTTTGTTACTCTCTTTGTGCACATGCTTACAGGGGGCTCGAGAACAATGACCTTGTACACAATTTCGAGGACACTTTTAGACTCTTGAGCACTGCTTTCAGAACTACCGGCTTAAAAGTATACAAAACCTCTGTTCAATTTCTTTAAAAACGTGTTCTCTTTAGTCTATAATGGACATACATACATAGAAAGACCCACCCAGCAACATTATTCCATGGGATTTCCTTACTTTGTGTTAGCGATGTTTCGTGGAGCCTCAGCTAGTTGCTGGTGATGTTGAAGGAAGGCCTGAGGTAGCGGGTAGAGTCCATTACCGTGCCCGTTTTTGGAGTTGTAGGGCGGGCATCCCGCTGGCGCAGCGCTGGGGTACATGTTGCTGCTCACGGAGGTCCAACATCAACTGTGCCTCGGTGTATCGGTCTCAGGCTAGATGAAGTACCAAGAAACAACGCCAAGATCTTAGCCAGCAGTCCTAAATATTTGTATCATTTAGCTAGCAAGCTAGTTATGCTAAGTTAGGTGACGTTAGCTAGCTAGTAAGCTAACGTTAGCAGTTTCACTTGTTAGTCTGTTTTTGAGTCTCTGCATCAACATCATCTGTTAGGCTGGAGAAAAAAATAATTGCAGTAAAAACATGTTTACTTTGGAGATTCGGAGTTTGCTCGTCAATAGCTCTCGTGCAGAAGGTTCTAGGATGATGAGTGATATATAGATTCAAATGATGGTACAGAGCTAAGTAAACCCTTTGTGTTTACCGATATTCGAACTCTTCCCTTAGCAGAGACAAAAAGGAGGCAATACGATGTTTTCTTGGCCTCTGGTGATTTAGGGACCATCGTAAAAGTGCACTACCGGTAATTGCGTGTAAACTACAAAAATGTTTTTAAATTCCTATTCAGAAGGGTTAAACCTATATGAAGATTACACACTGCATGGCACCTCCAGTCACTGAAGGGCTCAGCATTTGTATTATTTACCTCTAGCTACCAAGGGGGCAACATTTGACCCATTTACAAGGAAGCTTCCTACTATGTCGGTGAAATGGAGATGTAGAACCACATAATGTGAAGTCACTGACCTCCTCATCTATGCTATATTAATAATATTTTCAGGTAATTACTTCCCTGATTTTACAGCCATATTTCTTGTGATAGGTCTGTATTTCAATACCTTCCTATCAATAAAGGCCACAGATCTAGAAACAAGTGTGGTGGGTTCCTTTACAGCTCTTTCAAAAATATTCCCCTTTGATTTTGTACAAATATTTATCCTATTATTATTATTTGCTCACGTACAGATCAAATTTTCTTTAGCTCTATCCAGATGGTTTTGAAATCTAACACTGAAAATTATTCTCAATATTGCACATATATATTCCATAGTGCCCTCAAAGCTAAAGAGCCTGGGACTAAGCACATCCCTCTGCAACTGGATCTTGGACTTCCTGACGAGCTGCCCCCAGGTGATAACGGAAGGTAACAACACATCCGCCACGCTGATCCTTAATATGGGGCCCCTCGGGTGCATGCTCAGTCCCCTCCTGTACTCCCTGTTCACTCATGACTGCACGGCCAGGCACGATATCCACCTCTCCTTCCAGTTCTCTGCTGCCAATGACTGGAACGAACTACAAAAATCTCTGAAACTGGAAACACTTATCTCCCTCACTAGCTTTAAGCACCAACTGTCAGAGCAGCTCACAGATTACTGCACCTGTACATAGCCCACCTATAATTTAGCCCAAACAACTACCTCTTTCCCAACTGTATTTCATTTATTTATTTATTTTGCTCCTTTGCACACCATTATTTTTATTTCTACTTTGCACATTCTTCCATTGCAAAACTACCATTCCAGTGTTTTACTTGCTATATTGTATTTACTTTGCCACCATGGCCTTTTTTGCCTTTACCTCCCTTCTCACCTCATTTGCTCACATTGTATATAGACTTGTTTATACTGTATTATTGACTGTATGTTTATTTTACTCCATGTGTAATTCTGTGTCGTTGTATCTGTCGAACTGCTTTGCTTTATCTTGGCCAGGTCGCAATTGTAAATGAGAACTTGTTCTCAACTTGCCTACCTGGTTAAATAAAGGTGAAATAAAAAATAAAAAATAAAAATAAAATCCCCGTCTGTACTAGCAAAACAGTCTTGTAGCCTCGCATATGCTACATCCAACCACTTCCGTATTGAGCGCATCACTGGAACTTCCAGTGGAACAGCTGAGTCAGAGTTGAACTCTATTTGAAGTCAAAATCGAGGTTTGTAACTGTCGATCTGATGTCCAGAAGTCATATGTGATAATAGTGTGAACTTTCTGTACAAAGAAAAGTAAAGATAAACGTGATAAAAGTCATAGAAAAGTTGGGTTGGAACTCGTAAGATATGACCCTTCTCAGTCAACATAGGCGAGATGTTTGCTTTGTTAATACAACCGATGGATTACAGAATAAAGTTAGGAATGTTCATGCGAGACAGGAGTTAGGATTTTACGTTTCATTGGCATTGGGACTATATAGGAAAATATATATGTTATATGTTAAGACTTCAGTTGACAGAGATGTCTATGTAGTGAATTGTGCATAGGCCTATCAAATTTGTGACTGTATTTTATAGGCTATACTGTAGGGGTTTCCTGTAGGGTTTATTAACTGCATTCGGGTTGCGTGTGCAGTCTGGCAGTGTCACTTATGTGTGTGCTTTTTATGTCAGTTTCAGTTATGCGTGTGTGGAATTTATGGTGACTATTTGTGAAGTAAATACGCTAGGCTAAAGGCTTCCATGCATCAACCAGCTTGGATAATGTCCTATTACATTTTTGGCTAGTCTGATGCTGCGCATGTTGTGTATTTTGTGGAATTGCATTAGTGCAGACATTTAGGTATTTTTTTCTTCATTTCCCTGGTTTTGTCATTTTATTTTTTGGGGAAATGTGAAGAGTGTTCCCTGGACAGTCCAGGGATCCCAGTTACCCAGGTTAATCCCTAATGTATACGGTTAGAAATGTTGTATTACACACCAAATGGTTCTGTAAGTGGTGTATGGCCCAATCCTAAATCATATGGACTTGTGGAGATCTGAGTGGATTTGACTGGTGTAAGCAATATGGCAATAGCTTCAACTTTCCATCTTACAGTATTTGGAATTTTCACCATACTGCTTATACCAATCTCCACAGCCTTTGGTCTCCACAAGTGCATAGGGCCTAGGTTCAAAGGGTTGATTGGGTATTGTTCCTATGATATTGCACTTTGGAGGATGCTGTCTTTTGGAAGGGGTCTTAAACGCGTGTCTTGACTATCTGATAATTTAGTAGCTTAACATGGTGGGCCTACTTCTCATAAGAGAATAGTTTCTTACCCTGATGTTCTGGCTAAATTCCAATTTGAACCCTCTACCATAATGTTCATGTAATCATTCCTCTCACAAGTACTTATAGCTCATTCATCCACTGTCTGCCCTATACAACTAACACTTA
>NC_068434.1:53191280-53202695 GCF_023373465.1 Oncorhynchus keta
GTTGGCAGCTAATAATAATGAAAATATTTTTATTATATTTAAACAACTAATAAAATATTGTTTTGGGCTTCATCAATGATACAGATGGAATGGACAAATACACAGGTCATAGGGATATGCAAAGAACATTTGCAAAGAAACTATTCAGCTGGCGTGCCAATGAGAGGTGTGGTTGTCAATTCAATTTGTCCACAGGTTAGGAGGAACTGGTCAATGGCTTCTCACCAAGTGTCAAAATACAGAACAGAAAACAATAAATCGAAGGCAGAGGCAAGGCAAGCATATTACAACTGCACAAGTGAGCAAATATGTAAAACCACTGCTAGAAGTGGTAGAATAAAGACCTAGGTAGGAATATAATAATATAATATAATATATATATAATATATGCCATTTAGCAGACGCTTTCTGCTTATTGCACTTTTAAGACAGTCCCTTAGTCAGGATTGCATAATATCCCTATTGAAACCAACTCAAGGGGAATGGAAACACTAGAGTTGTTTTCGAAATACTCATACTTACCGCACTAACCATGCTATTTGTGACATGTATTGAGTATATTAAGTATATAGTATGCTCATTGGTCATAGTATGGATATAGTCACTATTCCGGATGGCGTACTAAATTCGGCAAAATATGAAGTATACAACGCAGAGGACTATTTCCGTACTTTAGGACCCATAATGCAATGCTTCATGAAATGGGCGTGGTTTCAAATCGTTTCGAGATTTGAAAATTGTCAAAAAATGCAGTCGAAGTACAACGACAGCGGATACAAATTCATTGCTTTTGTTATGAGGAATGTTAAGAAAATGTTGAGCAATCGTAATGACTTTTCAAAGAAGTTAACTTACCGTTATATTTGCAAACAATTTGTTAGCTATGCTGTCCTTACGAAACACACAGCATATCATTACTGCAGTATGTACCTACCTGTATGTTGTTCGCTAGCTACCTAACAATAGTTAGCTACTTAACATCGAACTAAATTCTTTTTGATTATAAGTTGTTTTTAGGTCAATATCAGTAGTGGGTTTGTGCTCACTATATATAAAATCGGTATCCTATAACGATGTTTATCACCAGCGTTGTTTGGCGTGATGGTAACACATTTACCTTTTGATTAGTTGACCGGAGTTCGAATCGCAGACAGCATCATGATTCATGAAATATCATTGAACCAATAATAGGCGTGCTCTTATAAATACGTTGTGATTTAGTTTCTGTATCAGGCTAACTATTCTTATGATTTTGTTTGCAGAGCATACAGGCTGGCAGTTTATCGGCAGTTCACCCTATGGGCAATAGGGAGAATTAGACGAGGTTTACGGCGTCTCATCCCTGCATTAGTGTCGTTTCTTCCATACCTTAAGGAAGAATTCGCAGTACCTGTATGGTTAGTGAGAAAGTCCATATTGCAAATGTAATGGTCCCTTACTAGACGTCCGAAATCGTTTGTAAAATTCGCGGACGGCGTCGGGCCGACGGCAGGGCCGGGACCTACCAGGAAGTCATCAAAATGAACGTTGTCGGACATTCGGTTTCCGTTTTACAAAAATAATAAGATTTATGTCATTTTTCCCATGTCCCGGAAATTCCCACAAGAGGGCATAAGCAATCATATGGCTATTGCTACAAAACATCACGATTCACGACGGGGCCTTATCTCGAAAACTGAAAATATTTAGAAGCCGAAACTCGGTGAGCGTAGGGGCGGCATAATGGGCAGTTATTTGAACAAGATGGCGTCTAGGCCTCAACGGTTTTTGAGTTATGGCCATTTATCTGGGATTAAAGGTCAAAATGAAAATAGAAATTATTTTTCCACTTCACGTCAAAGTCAAGGAGCCTCCGGTGTCAATAAAAAGAACCAGCCATTTATCTATCGTCATTTAAGAGAAATCGCATAACGACACCTTGGTGATGTTCACGGATAGGTGTTTTTTTTTTTTTTCAACGGTTACAGATCCAGTTGCAGGTTGTTCTTACGAATCTTTTAAAGTGTGCTGCGGAGCTCTGCGAGATTTCTGTGATTTTCTATGATTTTCTGAAATAACACACACTCACTAAACCCTCCGTAAATAACTCAGTTCTTAACGTAAAGACTTAAAACTCGGGATTCTGTAAAGGCATACCCCAATCATGATATGAGTTTATTTATAGCTTCCTGTGCCAACCGGGAAGTGCCTTTAATGGTGTCACAGTGGCAGTTTCCATGGGTTAAAAAGGTCAGATCTTTTCAAAACTTCATATGTGTGACTAGGTAACCCTCGTGAACTGTAAATCAGTCATTTCTCCCAGCAGATGTCAAAGAAAAGCTCTCACACGCACACACAGCAAGGATGGAGTGAAAAGTGTGGTTCTTAAAGACACAGAGAGCAGGCAATGGCATAAACATAATGTCTAGGCCGTGCCGAGTTCAACGAGATATCCCGCTTGACCGTAGCTCGCTCGGTCTGAGCGCAGCGACCATTAGAAAAGTAGGCCCAAATGAAGCCTGCCCCACAACGTCATTTGCTTTTGGGTGACAGTGAGAGAACCGTTAGGGTGAGAGCACACCTCGACCTCAGGTATGTTCCTAAGGTCCTTCCGATCCGTGCAAGCCTAACGTTGACAGTGTGGCATTAACCCTTAATAGTTAAAAGATGGTGTTTACTTCAAAAGTTTGCATTGATTTCTCTCCCCATAGGAATACATTGCCTTTACCCCTAAATTCAACCTGAAGTCTATATGGGTTATGAATGCCGTATGAACCTGTCTTTGGTAACAGTCCATCAGGCCAGTATAGGTCTACCTGTGTTGATTCTAAGCTTCCTGGACCAACCGGAAGTGGTTAAAATCACCCTAAAAGTGTTTTTCCATTACCTGCCTGCAGTTTGATAGACATAGTGCATTCAACCCTGTGTAAATCAGTCAATTCTTAACGTAAGGACTTAAAACTCAGGATTCTGTAAAAGCATAGCCCAGTGAGGATATGTGTTGACTTATAGCTTCCTGTGACAACCGGAAGTGCCTTAATTGGTGTCTCAGGGGCTGTTTCGAGGGGTTAAAAAAGTCAGATCTGTCCAAAACTTCATATGTGTGATTAGGCAACCCCCATGAACTGTAAATCAGTCATTTTTCCCATAAAATTTCAAAGGAAAACTAAATCACACAGACACACAACTTGGAAGGAGGGACGTATTGGGGGTTGTAGAGACAGACAGTGCCTCCAATAGTTAGCTTTGTTCGAGCTAAAAAAGAACCGTCAGACCTAGAGTTCCGAAACTTTAGAAACCTGTTCTAGACCTCGAATCGATAGTGCGTGGTGAGTTAGGTGGCTCTAGAAGGTTCTCGGACCGAGAAATAGCCTCGTACATTTGCAATGATTTCAATTCATTTTGACCATTACGAAAATGGCGACATTTAGAAAAGTCTCAGAGACACAAGACTAGGTGCATTGGAACCGGCTCGGCCCATAGAGACGGACCCCAACGTTTTCGGTCCGATCGCTCATTCAAGGACCCCATAGCAAGGCATGGAAAAAAGTGGATTTTCAGCACCAATTAGGGTTTTACTCGGGCACCGAAGGACCTATCGAGCCGAAACTCGGGATTCGGGGTCGCCTCACATAGGCCTTCACATAATGTCTGACCTGGACCCGCAGCTAGAACGTAACTATGTGTTTTACGTTTTTATTATGTTTTAAACTAATGGCGCTGTGAATTATGGGCCTGCTCTGACATATGTGATAGTTGGCTTCTAAATGAGTTGGAAAAAGTGGGTTTGGTGTCAATTGGTATCAGTTTGGTGTCAGAATGACATCTAATTGACTGGTGGACACTGACTTGCTAGTTGACTTTTGTACATTAGCAATATGTTTAAACGGAGAGGGACCATCACCAAAATGGCATTCTGAAATCAACACAAAAATGGCATCACCATAGTCTCCAGGCTGTGCAGAGTTCAACGAGACGCCCCGCTTGACCGTAGCTCGCTCTCTGAGTGCAGCGACCTTGAAAAAAGAAGGCGCAAAAGGAAGCCTGGCCCTCAATGTCATTTGCTTTTGGGTGACAGTGAGAGAACCGTTAGGGTGAGAAGCACAATTCGACCTCAGGTACGTTCCTGAGGTCCTCCCGATCCGTGCAAGCCTAACCTTGACCATGTGGCATTAACCCTTAATAGTTAAAATAAGGTGTTTACTTCAAAGAGTTTGCATTGACTTCTCTCCCCATAGGAATACATTGCCTGCACCCCTAAATTCAACCTGAAGCCTATGTGGGTTATGAATGACTTATGAACCTGTCTTCTATGACAGTCCATCAGACCACTATGAGGTCTACCTGTGCCAATTATAAGCTTCCTGAAGCAACCGGAAGTGGTTGAAATCACCTTATCAGTGTTGATCCATACACTGCATGCAGTTTGATAGACATAGTGCATTCAACCCTGTGTAGATCAGTCAATTCTTAACTTAAAGACTTAAAACTCAGGATTCTGTAAGTGGCTATGTCAATCAAGACATGTGTTTACTTATAGCTTCCTGTGCCAACCGGAAGTGCCTTTAATTGGGTCACACTGTCTGTTTTGAAGGGTTAGAAAAGTCACATCTCTCCAAAACTTCATATGTGTGACCAGGTAACCCTCCTAAACTGTAAATCAGTCATTTCTCCCAGCAGATGTCAAAGAAAAAAGCTCTCACACGCACACACAGCAAGGATGGAGTGAAAAGTGTGGTTCTCAAAGACACAGAGAGCAGGCAATGGCATAAACATAATCTCTAGGCCGTGCCGAGTTCAACGAGATATCCCGCTTGACCGTAGCTCGCTCGGTCTGAGCGCAGCGACCATTAGAAAAGTAGGCCCAAAATGAAGCCTGCCCCACAACGTCATTTGCTTTTGGGTGACAGTGAGAGAACCGTTAGGGTGAGAAGCACAATTCGACCTCAGGTACGTTCCTAAGGTCCTTCCGATCCGTGCAAGCCTAACCTTGACCGTGTGGCATTAACCCTTAATAGTTAAAAGAAGGTGTTTACTTCAAATAGTTTGCATTGATTTCTCTCCCCATAGGAATACATTGCCTGCACCCCTAAATTCAACCTGAAGTCTATATGGGTTATGAATGCCGTATGAACCTGTCTTTGGTAACAGTCCATCAGGCCAGTATGAGGTCTACCTGTGTTGATTCTAGGCTTCCTGGACCAACCGGAAGTGGTTAAAATCACCCTAAAATTGTTTTTCCATTACCTGCCTGCAGTTTGATAGACATAGTGCATTCAACCCTGTGTAAATCAGTCAATTCTTAACGTAAGGACTTAAAACTCAGGATTCTGTAAGTTTCTATGTCAATCAAGACATGGGTTTACTTATAGCTTCCTGTGCCAACCGGAAGTGCCTTTAATGATGTCACAGTGGCAGTTTCCAAGGGTTAAAAAGGTCAGATCTTTTCAAAACTTCATATGTGTGACTAGGTAACCCTCATGAACTGTAAATCAGTCATTTCTCCCAACAGATGTCAAAGAAAAGCTCTCACACGCACACACAGCAAGGATGGAGTGAAAAAGTGTGGTTCTTAAAGACACAGAGAGCAGGCAATGGCATAAACATAATGTCTAGGCCGTGCCGAGTTCAACGAGATATCCCCGCTTGACCGTAGCTCGCTCGGTCTGAGCGCAGCGACCGATTAGAAAAGTAGGCCCAAAATGAAGCCTGCCCCACAACGTCATTTGCTTTGGGTGACAGTGAGAGAACCGTTAGGGTGAGAAGCACAATTCGACCTCAGGTACGTTCCTAAGGTCCTTCCGATCCGTGCAAGCCTAACCTTGACCGTGTGGCATTAACCCTTAATAGTTAAAAGAAGGTGTTTACTTCAAATAGTTTGCATTGATTTTCTCCCCATAGGAATACATTGCCTGCACCCCTAAATTCAACCTGAAGTCTATATGGGTTATGAATGCCGTATGAACCTGTCTTTGATAACAGTCCATCAGGCCAGTATGAGGTCTACCTGTGTTGATTCTAGGCTTCCTGGACCAACCGGAAGTGGTTAAAATCACCCTAAAAGTGTTTTTCCATTACCTGCCTGCAGTTTGATAGACATAGTGCATTCAACCCTGTGTAAATCAGTCAATTCTTAACGTAAGGACTTAAAACACAGGATTCTGTAAAAGCATAGCCCAGTGAGGATATGTGTTGACTTATAGCTTCCTGTGCCAACCGGAAGTGCCTTAATTGGTGTCTCAGGGGCTGTTTCGAGGGGTTAAAAAGTCAGATCTGTCCAAAACTTCATATGTGTGATTAGGCAACCCCCATGAACTGTAAATCAGTCATTTTTCCCATAAAATTTCAAAGGAAAACTAAATCACACAGACACACAACTTGGAAGGAGGGACGTATTGGGGTTGTAGAGACAGACAGTGCCTCCAATAGTTAGCTTTGTTCGAGCTAAAAAGAACCGTCAGACCTAGAGTTCCGAAACTTTGGAAACCTGTTCTAGACCTCGGCCGATAGTGCGTGGTGAGTTAGGGTGGCTCTAGAAGGTTCTCGGACCGAGAAATAGCCTCGTACATTTGCAATGATTTCAATTCATTTTGACCATTACGAAAATGGCGACATTTAGAAAAGTCTCAGAGACACAAGACTAGGTGCATTGGAACCGGCTCGGCCCATAGAGACGGACCCCAACGTTTCGGTCCGATAGCTCATTCAAGGACCCCATAGCAAGGCATGGAAAAAGTGGATTTTCAGCACCAATTAGGGTTTTACTCGGGCACCGAAGGACCTATCGAGCGAAACTCGGGATTCGGGGTTCGCCTCATAGGCCTTCACACATAATGTCTGACCTGGACCCGCAGCTAGAACGTAACTATGTGTTTTACGTTTTATTATGTTTTAAACTAAAGGCGCTGTGAATTATGGGCCTGCTCTGACATATATGATAGTTGGCTTCTAAATGAGTTGGAAAAAGTGGGTTTGGTGTCAATTGGTATCAGTTTGGTGTCAAAATGACATCTAATTGACTGATGGACACTGACTTGCTAGTTGACTTTTGTACATTAGCAATATGTTTAAACGGAGAGGGACCATCACCAAAAGTGACATTCTGAAATCAACCCTAACGAGCCATGGAGATGAACCAGAATCACTGCCCAGCTATCCCGAGTTCATCGGGCCAGTCAATTTCACATTCCTGCAGGATTTTTATAGCATGACAAATTCGTGATGGTACCTGCCCATTGAACCATATTGCAAATGCACAGTGACTTTGCAAAAAGAGAAAACATAAACAAATGGACATGATGAAATCAACACAACGAGTGATGGAAATGTACAACTATCACTGCTCAGCCATCCTGTGTTCATCAGACCAGTCAATTTTGCATTTTTGGGAGCATGTCAAATTTCATATGGTAATGCACATTGAAACATGATTGCAAATGCGTCAGCGCACTTCTGCAATATGATTCTATAGTGAAAAAACATCACCTAATGGACATGAAAATCAACACAACGAGTGATGGAAATGTACAACTATCACTGCTCAAGCCATCCCAGTCCATCAGACCAGTCAATTTTTGCATTTTTGAGCATGTCAAATTTTTTATATGGTAAATGTTACAGTTGGAAACATATTGCAAATGCGCACTTGCAATATGATTCTATAGTGAAAAACATCACCTAATGGACATGATGAAATCAACACAACGAGTGATGGAAATGTACAACTATCACTGCTCGGCCATCCTGTGTCCATCAGACCAGTCAATTTTGGCATTTTTGAGCATGTCAAATTTCATATGGTAATGATTGAAACATATTGCAAATGCGCACTTGCAATATGATTCTATAGTGTAAAAACATCACCTAATGGACATGATGAAATCAACACAACGAAAGATGGAAATGTACAACTATCACTGCCCGGCCATCCTGTGTTCCCATAGCGAGCATTAATATCAGACTTGCAATGATTCTATAGTAATGCATTTAGCAAACCATGCCCGGCCATCCTTTTATTTTTAATATCAGAATGACCAGTTTGCACAACAATGCACGTGCATTTGCAATATGATTCTATAGTGAAAAAACATCACCTAATGGACATGATGAAATCAACACAACAGTGATGGAAATGTACAACTATCACTGCTCGGCCATCCTGTGTCCATCAGACCAGTCAATTTTGCATTTTTGAGCATGTCAAATTTCATATGGTAAATGCACATTGAAACATATTGCAAATGCGCACTCCCTGCAATATGATTCTATAGTGTAAAAACATCAACTAATGGACATGATGAAATCAACACAACGAGTGATGGAAATGTACAACTATCACTGCCCGCCATCCTGTGTTCATCAGATAATATCAGAATGACCAAATGCATTTACAACCATATTTTTATTTTTAAGTTACCAGTTGCACAACAATGCACGTGCATTTGCAATATGATTCTATAGTGAAAAACATCACCTAATGGACATGATGAAATCAACACAACGAGTGATGGAAATGTACAACTATCACTGCTCGGCCATCCTGTGTCCATCAGACCAGTCAATTTTGCATTTTTGAGCATGTCAAATTTCATATGGTAAATGCCATTGAAACATATTGCAAATGCGCAGTGACTTTGCAAAATGATTCTATAGAAAAACATCAACTAATGGACATGATGAAATCAACACAACGAGTGATGGAAATGTACAACTATCACTGCCCGGCCATCCTGTGTTCCCATAGCGAGCATTAATATCAGAATGACCGCAAATGCATTTACAACCATATTTTTATTTTTTGGGATGAACCAGTTGCACAACAATGCACAGAATGACATTTGCAATATGATTCTATAGTGAAAAACATCACCTAATGGACATGATGAAATCAACACAACGAGTGATGGAAATGTACAACTATCACTGCTCGGCCATCCTGTGTCCATCAGACCAGTCAATTTTGCATTTTTTGAGCATGTCAAATTTCATGGTAATGCCATTGAAACATATTGCAAATGCGCGCACTTGCAATATGATTCTATAGTGTAAAAAAACATCACAAATGGACATGATGAAATCAACACAACGAGGTGATGGAAATGTACAACTATCACTGCCCGGCCATCCTGTGTTCCCTCAGACCAGTCAATTTTGCATTTTTGAGCAAATGCATTTACAACCATATTTTTATTTTTGGGTTACTAGTTGCAAACAACAATGCACGTGCATTTGCAATATGATTCTATAGTGAAAAAACATCACCTAATGGACATGATGAAATCAACACAACGAGTGATGGAAATGTACAACTATCACTGCTCGCCATCCTGTGTCCATCAGACCAGTCAATTTTGCATTTTTGAGCATTTCAAATTTCATATGGTAAATGCATGAAACATATTGCAAATGCGCATCACTTGCAATATGATTCTATAGAAAACATCACCTAATGGACATGATGAAATCAACACAACGAGTGATGGAAATGTACAACTATCACTGCTCGGCCATCCTGTGTTCCATCAGACCAGTCAATTTTGCATTTTTGAGCATTTCAAATTTCATATGGTAAATGCACATTGAAACATATTGCAAAATGCAATGCACTTGCAATATGATTCTATAGTGAAAAACATCACCTAATGGACATGATGAAATCAACACAACGAGTGATGGAAATGTACAACTATCACTGCCCGGCCATCCTGTGTCCATCAGATTAATATCAGAATGACCGGTAAATGCATTTACAACCATATTTTTGCCTTTTGGGTAACTAGTTGCACAACAATGCACGTGATTTGCAAATATGATTCTATATGAAAAACATCACCTAATGGACATGATGAAATCAACACAACGAGTGATGGAAATGTACAACTATCACTGCTCGGCCATCCTGTGTTCATCAGACCAGTCAATTTCACATTCCTGCAGGATTTTTTATAGCATGACAAATTTTTATGGTACTTGCCCATTGAACCATATTGCAAATGCACAGTGACTTTGCAAAAGTGAAAAACATAAACAAATGGACATGATGAAATCAACACAACAGGTGATGGAAATGTACAACTATCACTGCTCAGCCATCCTGTGTTCATCAGACCAGTCAATTTTGCATTTTTGAGCATGTCAAATTTCATATGGTAAATGCACATTGAAACATATTGTAAATGCATTGCACTTGCAATATGATTATATAGTGAAAAAACATCACAAAATGGACATGATGAAGTCAACACAACGAGTGATGGAAAGGAACAACTATCACTGCCCGGCCATCCCGAGTTCATCAGGCCAGTCAATTTTGCATTTCTGCAGGATTTTTGAGCATGTCAAATTTCTTACGTCATTTGGCCCACAAAAAAATCCTTATGCACAATTTAAAAAAATATAAAAAAATATGATAATAAAATTGGACAAAAGTATATTCATACAGTTCTTACACATGTGTAATTGACAAAAAATTGAAAGAATTTCAAAAACGGTCCAGAAAGCACTTTTTTAAGGGTGTGTGAAGTTTTTTACAAAATTTTGACATTTTTGACTTTTGACTTTTGACTTCCTATGAAATCATATTGAAATTGGACAAAACATATTCCTTATGCGCATGTAAAAAAAAAAAAAATTATGATAATAAAATTGGACAAAAGTATATTCATACAGTTCTTACACATGTGTAATTGACAAAAAAATCGAAAGAATTTCGAAAAACGGTCCAGAAAGCACTTTTTTAAGGGTGTGTGAAGTTTTTTACAAAATTTTGAAATTTTTGACTTTTGACTTTTGACTTCCTATGAAATCATATTGGAATTGGACAAAACATATTCCTTATGCGCATGTAAAAAAAAAAAAAATTATGATAATAAAATTGGACAAAAGTATATTCATACAGTTCTTACACATGTGTAATTGACAAAAATCGAAAGAATTTCAAAAACGGTCCAGAAAGCACTTTTATGGGTGTGTGAAGTTTTTTACAAAATTTTGACATTTTTGACTTTTGACTTTTGACTTCCTATGAAATCATATTGAATTGGACAAAACATATTCCTTATGCGCATATAAAAAAATTAAAAAATTATGATAATAAAATTGGACAAAAGTATATTCATACAGTTCTTACACATGTGTAATTGACAAAAAATCGAAGAATTTCAAAAACGGTCCAGAAAGCACTTTTTAAGGGGGTGATAAGTTTTTGAAAAAAGTTCATTTTTTCAAAATTTTACTTTTGGACATTAATTTGGGTTACATATCCAATATGAAAACCCCGATGGAGCATTTGCCCCCTGTTGAATTTTTAAGTGTTACAACTGGCAATGATATGGCATTTGCAATACACTTTGGATGAATCAACGCTGAATTGGGTGGTATTGGCAATGTGTATATGGTTTGTCCGATGCCAATGACATGCCATTCATTTTTGTCCAA
>NC_068434.1:53202795-53212044 GCF_023373465.1 Oncorhynchus keta
GTCATTTTCTGCAAATAAATGCTCTAAATGACAATATGTGTATTTGGAATTTGGAAGAAGTGTTGTCAGTAGTTTATAGAATAAAACAAATATGTCAATTTTACCCAAACATACCTATAAATGGTAAAACCAGAGAAACTGATAATTTTGCAGTGGTCTCTTATTTTTTCCCAGAGCTGTATATTTAGCATCTCTTGAGAAAATGTGAATGCCCACGTAATGTGTTATCTTTGACACTGTTATGCAAGCAGACAGTATATCAACCACATAAAAATATGCACCCAAGACAACCTGAAGTCTTATCAGAAACGTTTCATAGTTTTCTCAGTCTTTAATTTCCTTATAGATGGTCATTTTGCTCAGGACCAATCTTTCCTCTGTTTTGGAGTTATTGCAACAATTAATTGATATTGAATAAAGATGATTGTTTGAAGAAATGACATAGTCTCTCTCGCTTGATTAGAATATTCCACGACAGATACAAGCTTTTTTGGGTTATTGTAAAAGGGTTACTTTATGTTTACCTGAGGCAATTCAAAAATAAAATACTTGAGTATACTGAATAATAACTGGACATTGATGTGCATGAAAAAGTGATCAGTGAAAATGGAAGGCAGTCGGGAGGAGGCAAGATCAGATTGGACCATTCTAGCCAATGAGAGGGCAGAGATGTGTGAGGAGCTCAGGCACAATGGTTTCCACTAGATAACCACAATAGCCACAAGGTCAAAATTGGTTTATTATGTGCTTTTTGCTTTTCATTGAAATTATAGTTAGGCATGAGGTTATCAGTATGGTTGAGGATAGGGTTAGGTTTAAAATCACATTTTAAGAAGAAACATTTTAGAAATAGGCGGGTTTATAACTCTGTGGCTGCGGTAACTAGAGATGTCCTGGCACAACTTCGATATAAAGTGTTTTATCTCAAAGTTGTTGGGATGTAACGTGTCCTACATATACAGTGGCTTGTGAAAGTATTCACCCCATTGGCATTTTCCTATTTTGTTGCCTTACAAACTGGAATTAAAATGGATTTTTGGGGGGTTTGTATCAATTGATTTTCACAACATGCCTACTACTTTGAAGATGCAAAATATGTTTTAAGTCAATACTTTGTAGAGCCACCTTTTTGCAGCAATTTCAGCTGCAAATCTCTTGGGGTATGTCTCTATAAGCTTGGCACATTTAGCCACTGGGATTTTTGCCCATTTTTCAAGGCAAAACTGCTCCAGCTCCTTCAAGTTGGATGGGTTCCGCTGGTGTACAGCAATCTTTAAATCATACCACATATTCTCAATTGGATTGAGGTCTGGACTTTGACTCAGCCATTCCAAGACATTTAAATGTTTCCTCTTAATCCACCAAAGTGTTGCTTTAGCAGTTTGCTTAGGGTCATTGTCCTGCTGGAAGGTGAACCTCCCTCCCAGTCTCAAATCTCTGGAAGACTGAAGCAGATTTCCCTCAAGAATTTCCCTGTATTTAGCGCCATCCATCATTCCTTCAATTCTGACCAGTTTCCCAGTCCCTGCCGATGAAAAACATCCCCACAGCCTGATGCTGCCACCACCATGCTTCACTGTGGGGATGGTATTTTCGGGGTGATAAGAAGTATTGGGTTTGCGTCAGACATAGCATTGGCCAAAAAGCTACATTTTAGTCTCATCTGACCAGAGTACCTTCTTCCATGTTTGGGGAGTCTCCCACATGCCTTTTGGCGAACACCAAACGTGTTTGCTTATTTATTTCTTTAAGTAATGGCTTTTCTTCTGGCCACTCTTCCGTAAAGCCCAGCTATGTGGAGTGTACGGCTTAAACTCCAATCTCCGCTGTGGAGCTTTGCAGCTCTTTCAGGGTTATCTTTGGTCTCTTTGTTGCACCTCTGATTAATGCCCACCTTGCCTGGTCTGTGAGTTTTGGTGAGCAGCCCTCTCTTGGCAGGTTTGTTGTGGTGCCATATTCTTTCCATTTTTAATAATGGATTTAATGGTTGTCCGTGGGATGTACAATGTTTCCGATATTTTTTTATAACTCAACCCTGATCTGTACTTCTCCACAACTTTGTCCCTGGTCTGTTTCGAGAGCTCCTTGGCCTTCTTTGTGCCACTTGCTTGATTGCAGACTCTGGGGCCTTTCAGAACAGGTGTACATATACTGAGATTATGTGACACTTAGATTGCACAGAGGTGAACTTTATTTAACTAATTATGTGACTTCTGAAAGTATTTGTTTGCACCCGATCTTATTTAGGTGCTTCATAGCAAAGGGGTGAATACATATGCACGCACCACTTTTCAGTTTTTAATTTATTTTGAATTTTTTAAACAAGTTATTTTTTTCATTTCACTTCACCAATTTGTACTGTTTTGTGTATGTCCATTACATGAAATACAAATACAAATCCATTTAAATTACAGGTTGTAATGCAACCAAGGGGGATGAATACTTTTGCAAGGCACTGTATCAGTACACTCATAACAACCTAATCATTACAAAAATGATATTTGATCAAATAAGCCACAAGAAGCAAATAAGTCATTATATTTTGTGTTAACCAAATTCGACATTTTGTTGAAGATGCTTGGACCTTTAAAAAAAATATTTTCAGTGACAAATACACGGCCATAAAGAAAATTTGAATTAAAAACAGGTTCAGCCCCTGGTTCGACTGTGATCTGGCAGCATTACTCCATCTCAAGAATTCCATTTGGCAAATCGCTTGGCACACACATACTCAGGCTGACTGGCTCTCGTTCAGACAAATTTGAAATAAGTGCACTCAAGCTATCTGGAAGGCCAAAGCTAGTTACTTTATGGAGCAGTTCTCTCTCTGTGGGTCTAACCCCAAGAAGATATGTAAATGGATAAAGACCTGGAGAATAAACCCTCTTCCTCACAGCTGCCCATGTCCATTTATGTTGATGATGTGGTTGTTACTGACAAGGAGCACAATGGCTGAGCTCTTCAATCACCACTTCATCAAGTCAGGATTCCTATTTGACTTGGTCATGCCTCCTTACCCTCCCAACATTTCCTCATCTCCCACCCCTTCTAATGAGACTATCCCCGATTCTCCTCCCTCTTTTCCCCCTGCCCCATTTTCCCCCTCCCTCACTGAGTCCAGGGTGCTAAAGGAGATACTTAAACTTGACTCCCAAAAATATCTGGGTCAAATGGTTTAGAGTCTAAACTTTAGACCCTTTTTATCTCTTACCTTTTTAACCTGTCTCTCCTCTCTGGGGAGGTTCCCATTGCTTGGAAGGCAGCCACGGTGCATCTTTTATTTAAAGGGGGAGATCAAGCTGATCCTAACTGTTATAGGCCCATTTCTATTTTGCCCTGTTTATCAAAAGTGTTGGAAAAACTTGTCAATAATCAACTGACTGGCTTTCTTGACGTGTCTAGTATTCTCTCGGGTACGCAATCTGGTTTGCGCTCAGGTTATGGATGTGTCACTGCAACCTTAAAGGTCCTATATTATGTCATCATTGTCCTTGATTCTAAGAAATGTTGTGCTGCTAATTTTATTGACTTGGTCAAAGCTTTTGATACGGTAGACCATTCCATTCTTTTTGGACCGGCTAAGGAGTATTGGTGTCTCTGAGGAGTCTTTGGCCTGGTTTGCTAACTACCTCTCTCAAAGAGTGCAGTGTATAAAGTCAGAACATCTGCTGTCTCAGCCACTGCCTGTCACCAAGGGAGTACTCCAAGGCTCGTTTCTAGGTCCCAAGCTCTTCTCAATTTACATCAACAACATAGCTCAAGCAGTAGGAAGCTCTTTCATCCATTTATATGCATATGATACAGTCTTATTCTCAGCTGGCCCCTCCCCGCATTTTCTGTTAAGCTTTCTTCGTGTCCAAAAAGCTTTCTCTGCTCTTAACCCTTGTTCTGAACACCTCCAAAACAAAGGTCATGTGGTTCGGTATGAAGAATGCCCCTATCCCCACCGGTGTGATAACTACCTTTGAGGGTTTTATAGCTTGAGGTAGTCACCTCATACAAGTACTTGGGAGTATGGCTAGATGGTACACTGTCCTTCTGTCAGCACATATCAAAGCTGCAGGCTAAGATTAAATCTATACTTTGTTTCTTCTATCGTAATTACTCCTCTTTCACCCCAGCTGCCAAACTAACCCTGATTCAGATAGTCATCCTACCCATGCTAGACTACGGAGACGTAATTTATTGACCGGCAGGTAAAGGTGCTCTCAAGCAGCTAGATGTTCTTTACCATTCGGCCATCAGAATTGCCTCCAATGCTCCTTATAGGACACATCACTGCACTCTATACTACTCTGTAAACTGGTCATCTCTGTATACCCGTCGCAAGACCCACTGGTTGATGCTTCTTTATAAACCCTCTTAGGCCTCACTCCCCTATCTGAGATACCTGGGTCAAAATCACTAAAATTATTATTTTTGGTCCTCAAGGTAAATCATTCAAAATTCTATAAAAAAAATATACATTGATTTCAAAAGGATCCTTATGTGTGTATGCCTTCATGATAATAAAAGCATAATGACATAGACTTCAAAGTAAAAAAAAAAAAGATTTTAGACTATTTTATTTCAGTGGAAGGAGGCAATTTTTCAATGTTCCAAGTGCTGCTCAATCAACTCGAACGAGAATAATTAGGAATAAAATAACATTAAAAAAACTATTTCCTAATTTTCTTCATTAAATGTTATCTTATGTATAGTCTTTTTATGTTAAATTCTGCACTTTTTCTAAGAATATTGACTATTTTCTGTCCATTCTCAAAGTCGTTGTCCACCCTATTACATTGTGGCACTTTCAGAAAATATATATTTTCTACAATGACATCACAAATAGGAAAGTATGTCACTTCCTTAGCGGGAAAACAACTGTGGTGAACCTGGTGAGTATCTAGATTTCATACTATTACATTTTCATCATTATATGTTGGTGATGTGATGTGGGAAAGCATAACATGTCCACCCTGTGGCAGCCATTATCCTAGCTTCATCACGATCACTTGGAGCCTTGTTGCTAATTTGAACTCAAAATGTCCACCCTGTTATTGTCCACCCTGTTATCCATGTCTATGTAACAGGGTGGACATGCTCTCAACAGGGTGGACAAATGGATATTTTGTAGTAAAATATGTGTTTTTATTCATAAATTGTAAGACATAATTACAGTGTTTATAGCATGTATAGTATTTTAATAATAAATATCAATTGAATCAGGTTTTTGTGAAGGAATTGCACATCTTAGTGCAGCAGAAAGACAGCGGCAATACAGAGAACGACGTAATGCTGACTCAGAAAGAAGGAGAGAAATCTAGAGAAATAGAGGGAGAAATGGAGGAAAGATAAAGAGATAGGGAAGAAGAAGACAATAGCTGAACTCAGTGACAGAGTGTAGCGTGCAGAAAGGAAGCAATGGAGAGATTCCTTTCTAGGGAGTTTTTCCTAGCCACCATGCTTCTACACCTGCATTGCTTGCTGTTTGGGGTTTTAGGCTGGGTTTCTGTACAGCACTTTGAGATATCAGCTGATGTAAGAAGGGCTTTATAAATACATTTGATTTGATTTGATGATTCAAAAAGGATACTCAGAGCCAGGGCCAAGGATAGTGCATTGCTGCAGTCCCAAACACCTCCCTCAACTCCTAAAAATCAGCCTGGGCCTTCAAGGTTAGAATACGTGAAACGTCTGAAACCTCCTGGGAATGTACAAGTTCCTCTGACACAATGGACCTTGGGAGAAGATACAAAAAGATGAAGAGAAGTGCTCCATGATAACCGTGAAGAGGGAGGTCAAATCAAATCAAATTTTATTTGTCACATACACATGGTTAGCAGATGTTAAATGCGAGTGTAGCGAAATGCTTGTGCTTCTAGTTCCGACAATGCAGTGATAACCAACAAGTAATCTAACTAACAATTCCAAAACTACTGTCTTATACACAGTGTAAGGGGATAAGGAACATGTACATAAGGATATATGAATGAGTGATGGTACAGAGCAGCATACAGTAGATGGTATCGAGTACAGTATATACATATGAGATGAGTGTGTAGACAAAGTAAACAAAGTGGCATAGTTAAAGTGGCTAGTGATACATGTGTTACATAAGGATGCAGTCGATGATGTAGAGTACAGTATATACATATGCATATGAGATGAATAATGTAGGGTAAGTAACATTATATAAGGTAGCATTGTTTAAAGTGGCTAGTGATATATTTACATAATTCCCATCAATTCCCATTATTAAAATGGCTGGAGTTGGGTCAGTGTCAATGACAGTGTGTTAAGGCAGCAGCCACTCACTGTTAGTGGTGGCTGTTTAACAGTCTGATGGCCTTGAGATAGAAGCTGTTTTTCAGTCTCTCGGTCCCAGCTTTGATGCACCTGTACTGACCTCGCCTTCTGGATGATAGCGGGGTGAACAGGCAGTGGTTCGGGTGGTTGATGTCCTTTATGATCTTTATGGCCTTCCTGTAACAACGGGTGGTGTAGGTGTCCTGGAGGGCAGGTAGTTTGCCCCGGTGATGCGTTGTGCAGTCCTCACTACCCTCTGGAGAGCCTTACGGTTGAGGGCGGAGCAGTTGCCGTACCAGGCGGTGATACAGCCCGCCAGGATGCTCTCGATTGTGCATCTGTAGAAGTTTGTGAGTGCTTTTGGTGACAAGCCGAATTTCTTCAGCCTCCTGAGGTTGAATAGGCGCTGCTGCGCTTCTTCACGACGCTGTCAGTGTGAGTGGACCAATTCAGTTTGTCTGTGATGTGTATGCCGAGGAACTTAAAACTAGCTACCCTCTCCACTACTGTTCCATCGATGTGGATAGGGGGTGTTCCCTCTGCTGTTTCCTGAAGTCCACAATCATCTCCTTAGTTTTGTTGATGTTGAGTGTGAGGTTATTTTCCTGACACCACACTCCGAGGGCCCTCACCTCCTCCCTGTAGGCCGTCTCGTCGTTGTTGGTAATCAAGCCTACCACTGTTGTGTCGTCCGCAAACTTGATGATTGAGTTGGAGGCGTGCGTGGCCACGCAGTCGTGGGTGAACAGGGAGTACAGGAGAGGGCTCAGAACGCACCCTTGTGGGGCCCCGTGTTGAGGATCAGCGGGGAGGAGATGTTGTTGCCTACCCTCACCACCTGGGGGCGGCCCGTCAGGAAGTCCAGTACCCAGTTGCACAGGGCGGGTCGAGACCCAGGGTCTCGAGCTTGATGACGAGCTTGGAGGGTACTATGGTGTTGAATGCCGAGCTGTAGTCGATGAACAGCATTCTCACATAGGTATTCCTCTTGTCCAGGTGGGTTAGGGCAGTGTGCAGTGTGGTTGAGATTGCATCGTCTGTGGACCTATTTGGGCGGTAAGCAAATTGGAGTGGGTCTAGGGTGTCAGGTAGGGTGGAGGTGATATGGTCCTTGACTAGTCTCTCAAAGCACTTCATGATGACGGAAGTGAGTGCTACGGGGCGGTAGTCGTTTAGCTCAGTTACCTTAGCTTTCTTGGGAACAGGAACAATGGTGACCCTCTTGAAGCATGTGGGAACAGCAGACTGGTATAGGGATTGATTGAATATGTCCGTAAACACACCGGCCAGCTGGTCTGCGCATGCTCTGAGGGCGCGGCTGGGGATGCCGTCTGGGCCTGCAGCCTTGCGAGGGTTAACACGTTTAAATGTCTTACTCACCTCGGCTGCAGTGAAGGAGAGACCGCATGTTTCCGTTGCAGGCCGTGTCAGTGGCACTGTATTGTCCTCAAAGCGGGCAAAAAAGTTATTTAGTCTGCCTGGGAGCAAGACATCCTGGTCCGTGACTGGGCTGGATTTCATCTTGTAGTCCGTGATTGACTGTAGACCCTGCCACATGCCTCTTGTGTCTGAGCCATTGAATTGAGATTCCACTTTGTCTCTGTACTGACGCTTAGCTTGTTTAATAGCCTTGCGGAGGGAATAGCTGCACTGTTTGTATTCAGTCATGTTGCCAGACACCTTGCCCTGATTAAAAGCAGTGGTTCGCGCTTTCAGTTTCACGCGAATGCTGCCATCAATCCACGGTTTCTGGTTAGGGAATGTTTTGATCGTTGCTATGGGAACGACATCTTCGACGCACGTTCTAATGAACTCGCACACCGAATCAGCGTATTCGTCAATATTCCCATCTGACGCAATACGAAACATGTCCCAGTCCACGTGATGGAAGCAGTCTTGGAGTGTAGAGTCAGCTTGGTCTGACCAGCGTTGGACAGACCTCAGCGTGGGAGCCTCTTGTTTTAATTTCTGCCTGTAGGCAGGGATCAGCAAAATGGAGTCGTGGTCAGCTTTTCCGAAAGGGGGCGGGGCAGGGCCTTATATGCGTCATGGAAGTTAGAGTAACAATGATCCAAGGTTTTACCACCCCTGGTTGCGCAATCGATATGCTGATAAAATTTAGGAGTCTTGTTTTCAGATTGGCTTTGTTAAAATCCCCAGCTACAATGAATGCAGCCTCCGGATAAATGTTTTCCAGTTTGCAAAGAGTTAAATAAAGTTCGCTCAGAGCCTTCGATGTGTCTGCTTGGGGGATATATACGGCTGTGATTATAATCGAAGAGAATTCTCTTGGAAGATAATGCGGTCTACATTTGATTGTGAGGAATTCTAAATCAGGTGAACAGAAGGATTTGAGTTCCTGTATGTTTCCTTCATCACACCATGTCCCGTTAGTCATGAGGCATACGCCCCCGCCACTCTTCTTACCAGAGAGATGTTTGTTTCTGTCCGCGCGATGCGTGGAGAAACCCGTTGGCTGCACCGCCCTGGATAGCGTCTTCCCAGTAAGCCATGTTTCCGTAAAGCAGAGAACGTTGCAGTCTCTGATGTCCTCTGGAATGCCACCCTTGCTCGGATTTCATCAACCTTGTTGTCGAGAGACTGGACATTGGCAAGAAGAATACTGGGAAGTGGTGCGCGATGTGCCCTTTTTCGGAGTCTGACCAGAACACCGCCGCGTTTCCCTCTTTTCGTAGTCGTTTCCTTGGGTCGCTGCAAGCGATCCATTCCGTTGTCCTGTTTGTAAGGCAGAACACAGGATCCGCGTCGCGGAAAACATATTCTTGGTCGTACTGATGGTGAGTTGACGCTGATCTTATATTCAGTAGTTCTTCTCGACTGTATGTAATGAAACCTAAGATGACCTGGGGTACTAATGTAAGAAATAACACGTAAAAAAACAAAAAACTGCATAGTTTCCTAGGAACGCGGCTGCAAGGCGGCCATCTCAGTCGGCGC
>NC_068434.1:53212144-53219540 GCF_023373465.1 Oncorhynchus keta
CCTCACAGCTCCGTGAAGCAAGCACCATGGTCTTGCTGGCGGGATCGGCTTCAACTGGAAGCCAGTGGAGAGAGCGGAGGAGCGGGGTGACATGAGAGAACTTGAAGGTTGAACACCAGACGGGTTGCGGCATTCTGGATGAGTTGTAGGGGTTTAATGGCACAGGCAGGAGCCCAGCCAACAGCGAGTTGCAGTAATCCAGACGGGAGATGACAAGTGCCTGGATTAGGACCTGCGCCGCTTCCTGTGTGAGGCAGGGTGGCTCTACGGATGTTGTAGAGCATGAACCTACAGGAACGGGCCACCGCCTTGATGTTAGTTGAGAACGACAGGGTGTTGTCCAGGATCACGCCATGGTTCTTAGCGCTCTGGGAGGAGGACACAATGGAGTTGTCAACCGTGATGGCGAGATCATGGAACGGGCAGTCCTTCCCCCGGGAGGAAGAGCAGCTCCGTCTTGCCGAGGTTCAGCTTGAGGTGGTGATCCGTCATCCACACTGATATGTCTGCCAGACATGCAGAGATGCGATTCACCACCTGGTCATCAGAAGGGGGAAAGGAGAAGATTAATTGTGTGTCGTCTGCATAGCAATGATAGGAGAGACCATGTGAGGTTATGACAGAGCCAAGTGACTTGGTGTATAGCGAGAATAGGAGAGGGCCTAGAACAGAGCCCTGGGGACACCAGTGGTGAGAGCGCGTGGTGAGGAGACAGATTCTCGCCACGCCACCTGGTAGGAGCGACCTGTCAGGTAGGACGCAGTAATCAAGCGTGGGCGCGCCGGAGATGCCCAACTCGGAGAGGGTGGAGAGGAGGATCTGATGGTTCACAGTATCGAAGGCAGCCGATAGGTCTAGAAGGATGAGAGCAGAGGAGAGAGAGTTAGCTTTAGCAGTGCGGGAGCGCCTCCGTGATACAGAGAAGAGCAGTCTCAGTTGAATGACTAGTCTTGAAACCTGACTGATTTGGATCAAGAAGGTCATTCTGAGAGAGATAGCGGGAGAGCTGGCCAAGGACGGCATGTTCAAGAGTTTTGGAGAGAAAAGAAAGAAGGGATACTGGTCTGTAGTTGTTGACATCGGAGGGATCGAGTGTAGGTTTTTTCAGAAGGGGTGCAACTCTCGCTCTCTTGAAGACGGAAGGGACGTAGCCAGCGGTCAGGGATGAGTTGATGAGCGAGGTGAGGTAAGGGAGAAGGTCTCCGGAAATGGTCTGGAGAAGAGAGGAGGGGATAGGGTCGAGCGGGCAGGTTGTTGGGCGGCCGGCCGTCACAAGACGCAGATTTCATCTGGAGAGAGAGGGGAGAAAGAGGTCAGAGCACAGGGTAGGGCAGTGTGAGCAGAACCAGCGGTGTCGTTTGACTTAGCAAACGAGGATCGGATGTCGTCAACCTTCTTTTCAAAATGGTTGACGAAGTCATCTGCAGAGAGAGGAGGGGGAGGAGGATTCAGGAGGGAGGGAGAAGGTGGCAAAGAGCTTCCTAGGTTAGAGGCAGATGCTTGGAATTTAGAGTGGTAGAAAGTGGCTTTAGCAGCAGAGACAGAGGAGGAAAATGTAGAGAGGAGGGAGCGAAAGGATGCCAGGTCCGCAGGGAGGCGAGTTTTTCTCCATTTCCGCTCGGCTGCCCGGAGCCCTGTTCTGTGAGCTCGCAATGAGTCGTCGAGCCACGGAGCGGGAGGGAGGACCGAGCCGGCCTGGAAGATAGGGGACATAGAGTCAAAGGATGCAGAAAGGGAGGAGAGGAGGGTTGAGGAGGCAGAATCAGGAGATAACAGGGGGTACCGGTATCGAGTCAATGTGCTTGGGGTTACTGGTTAGTCGAGGTAATTTGTACATGTGGCTAGAGGTGTTGTGACTATGCATAGAAAATAAACAGTGAGTAGCAGCAGTGTAAAAGACAAACAAATGTAGTGTCAATGTAAATAATCCGGTGGCCATTTTGTTAATTATTCAGCAGTCTTATGGCTTGGGGATAGAAGTTGTTCAGGAGCCTTTTGGTCCTAGACTTGGTGCTCGGCACAGCTTCCCGTGGGGGTAGCAGAGAAAACAGTCTGTGACCTGGATGACTGGGGTCTTGGACAATTCTGTTGGGCTTTCCTCTGACACCGCCTAGTACATAGGTCCTGCATGGCAGGAAGCTTGGCCCCAGTGATGTACTGGGCCTTATGCAGTACACTCTATAGCACCTTACGGTCAGATGACGAGCAGTCGCCATACCAGGTGGTGATACAACCGGTCACAATGCTCTCAATGGTGCAGCTGTAGAACTTTTTGAGGATCTGTGGACCCATGTTAAATCTTTTCAGTCTCCTGAGGAGAATAGGAGTTGTCGTGCCCTCTTCACGACTGTCTTGGTGTGTTTATTGGTGATAGACACCAAAAAACTTGAAGCTCTCAACCTGCTCCACTACAGCCCCTTCGATAAGAATGGGGCATTCTCGATCCTCCTTTTCCTGTATTTCACAATCATATCCTTTGTCTTGATCAAATTAAGGGAGAGGTTGTTGTCCTGGCACCACACTACCAGGTCTTGTTGTCGGTGATCAGGCCTACCACTGTTGTGTCGTCAGCAAACTTAATGATGGTGTTCGAGTCACGTTTGGCCATGCTGTTGTGGGTGAACAGGGAGTACAGGAGGGGACTAAGCACACACCCTGATGGGCCCCAGTGTTGAGGATCAGTGTAGCAGACATGTTGTTCTCTACCCTTACCACCGAGGGGCGGCCCGTCAGGAAGTCCAGGATCCAGTTGCAGAAGGTGTTTAGTCCCAGGGTCCTTAGCTTAGTAGTGATGAGCTTTGTCGGCACTATGGTGTTGAAAGCTGAGCTGAAGTCAATGAACAGCATTCTCCCATAGGTGTTCCTTTTGTCCAGTTGGGAAAGGAGGAATGTGATTGAGATTGCATCATCTGTTGGGGCGGTATGCAAATTGTAGTGGGTCTAGGGTATCCGGGAGGATGCTATTGATGTGGGCCATGACCGATGTGAGGGCTACGGGCCGGTAATCATTTAGGCAGGTTACCTTCACTTCCTTGGGCAAAGGCACTATGGTGGTCTGCTTGAAATATGTAGGTATTAGACTCGGTCAGGGAGAGATTGAAAATGTCAGTGAACACACTTGCCAGTTGGTCCACGCATGCTTTGAGTACATGTACTGGTAATCCCTCTGGCCCTGCGGCTTTGTGAATGTTGACCTGTTTAAAGGACTTTCTCACTTTGGCTACTGAGAGCGTCGGTAGCCAGGACAGTCGTCCAGAACAGCTGGTGCTCTCGTGCATGCTTCAGTGTTGTTTACCTCAAAGCGAGCATAAAATACATTTTGCTCGTCTGGTAGGCTCACGTCACTGGACAGTTCGTGGCTGGGTTTCCCTTTGTAGTCTTTAATAGTTTTCAAGCCCTGCCATATCCGGTGAGCATCAGAGTAGGTATAGTAGGATTCAATCTTAATGCTGTATTGATGCTTTGCTTATTTGATGGTTCGTCTGAGAGCATAGCGGGATGTCTTATAAGCATCCAGATTAGTATCCCGCTCCTTGAAAGCGGCAGCTCTAGCCTTTAGCTTGATGTGGATGTTGCCTGTAATCCATGGCTTCTGGTTGGGATATGTACGTACGGTCACTGTGGGAATGACGTCGTCGATGCACTTATTATTGAAGCCAATGACTGAGGTGGTATACTCCTCAATTCAATTTGATGAATCTCAGAACATATTCCAATCTGTGCTAGCAAAAAGTCCTGTTGCGTAGCATCCACGTCATCTGACCGCTTCCGTATTGAGCGAGTCACTGGTACTTCCTGTTTTAGTTGGTTTAAAAAAAACAGGAATCAGGAGGAATAATTATGGTCAGATTTACCAAATGGAGGGCGGGGGAGAGCTTATGCATCTCTGTGTGTGGAGCAAAGGTGGTCAAGTTTTTTTCCTCATGTGTGACATGCTGGTAGAAATGAGGTAAAACGGATTGTTTGCCTGCATTAAAGTACCCGGCCACTAGGAGCGCTGCTTCTGGATGAGCATTTTCTTGTTTTCTTATGGCCTTAAACAGCTGGTTGAGCGTGGTCTTAGTTCCCGCAGCGGTAAATAGATGGCTACGAATAATAGAGTATATTATGATAAAATGTAGACTACACTATCTCAGGCGAGCAATACCTTGAGACTTCTTTAACCTCTTGATACTCTAGGGGCAGTATTTCATTTTGGATAAAAAGACGTGCCCGTTTTAAGCGCAATATTTTGTCACAAAAACATGCTCGACTATGCATGGAATTGATAGCTTTGGAAAGAAAACACTCTGACGTTTCCAGAACTGCAAAGATATTCACTGTGAGTGCCCTAGAACAGAAGCTTCAGGCAAAACCAAGATGAAACTGCAACCAGGAAATGAACAAGATTTCTGAGGCTCTGTTTTTCATTATCTCCTTATATGGCTGTGAATGCGACAGGAATGAGCTTGCCCTTTCTATCGTTTCCCCAAGGGGTCTGCAGCATTGTGACGTATTTGCAGGCATATCATTGGAAGATTGACCATAAGAGACTACATTTGCCAAGTGTCCGCACGGTGTCCTGCGTGGAAATCGGTGCGCAAAACTCAGCTGCTGGTATTTTCCATGGGATTCTGAGACGAAAGCATGCTTCCACAAACAGCATATCAATGAAGAGATATGTGACAAAACACCTTGAGGATTGATTCAAACAACGTTTGCCATGTTTTGATCGATATTATGGAGTTAATTCGGAAAAAAGTTTGACGTTTTGGTCACTGAATTTTCGTTTAGTTTCGGTAGCCAAATGTGATGTACAAACGGAGCGATTTGTCCTACACAAAGAATCTTTCAGGAAAAACTGGACATCTGCTATGTAACTGAGAGTCTCCTCATTGAAAACATTCAAAGTTCTTCAAAGGTAAATTATTTTATTTGATTGCTTTTCTGGTTTTTGTGAAAATGTTGCGTGCTAAATGCTACGCTAAATGGTATGCTAGCTATCAATACTCTTACACAAATGATTGATTTTCTATGGTTCAAAAGCATATTTTGAAAATCTGAGATGACAGTGTTGTTAAGAAAAGGCTAAGTTTGAGAGCAGGCATATTTATTTAATTTCATTTGTGATTTTTAGAAGTCGTTAACGTTGCGTTATGGTAATGAGCCTGAGGGTGTAGTCACGATCCCGGATCGGGGTGGCTAAGATCAAGAGGTTAATATTAAATATTGAGCACCAGCTGTTGACAAATAGACACCCCGCCCCTCGTCTTACCAGAAGTAGCTTCTCTGTCCTGCCGGTGCATGGAAAATCCCGTCAGGTCTATATTATCCGTGTCATCGTTCAGCCACGACTTGGTGAAACAAAAGGTATGACAGATTTTTATGTCCCGTTGGTAGTATAATCTTGATCGTAGGGCATCCATTTAATTTTGCAATGATTGCATGTTGGCCAAAAGATCGGGTGGCAGTTTACTCACTCATCTATGAATTCTCAGAAGGCAGCCTGATCTCCACCCCATTTTCTCCATCTTTTCTTCATGCAAATGATGGGGATTTGGTCCCGTTCCCAAGAAAACAGTATATCCTTCACGTTGAACGCATTAAAGAAAAATGATTCTTCCAGTTCGAGTTGAGTAATCGCTGTCCTGATGGACAGAAATTATTTTGGTCATAAGAGATAGTAGCAGCAACGTTATGTACAAAATAAGTAAAAAAATAAGCTACAAATACAGCAGTGGGTGGCAGGGTAGCCTAGTGGTTAGAGCATTGGACTAGTGACCAGAAAGAAGGTTGCAAGTTCAAACCCCGAGCTGACAAGGTACAAATCTGTCGTTCTGCCCCTGAACAGGCAGTTAACCCACTGTTCCTAGGCCGTCATTGAAAATAAGAATTTGTTCTTAACTGACTTGCCTGGTTAATTAAATAAGGTCAAATAAAAATGTAAAAATAAACAGTTGGTTAAGAGCATGTAAAACATCTGACATCTCATCCGGTGCAATTCTACCTTACTCTCTTACTCTTCCTCTTTCGAGTCCAGGGAATTAGGGCCTGGTCCGGAATGAGCAGTACATCCACAGCTGTTGACTCATTGAAGTATAACTCTTGATCCAAATTGAGGTGTGTGATCGCTGTTCTGATGTCCAGAGGCTGTTTAGGAAATTATGGCGGAAATATCATGTCAATATTAAGACGGCTATCCACTGCAGCGACATCTTCATACAGTAGACAGCTGGTCTATCCTGATGTACGCTGTTAGATCTTTCCCGGCAACAAATACCAGAACTACAGATGTAGGCAACATATGGACATTGCACAAACATCAGCCAGCGTATGTGTAAATACATCAACAAAGAAAAACATTTTCTGCTCCAAATATCATATTGATGCGCTTATATAAACAGTATGCCTACACTTTCCCTAACAAATCAAAATCAGTTGTGTGTGTATAGTATAGATTCCGCTATCAAACCAGAACTAGAATGGTATTTCTCTGTCAATGGTCTTTTTGACGAAATCTAAGGATTTGGGTGTCTAACACTGACATTCACAGTTCGCTGGGTGAGGTTCTGTTAAGTCTTTAGTAGGTGATGAGCGGGGCGGCAGGGTAGCCTAGTGGTTAGAGTGTTGGACTAGTAACTGAAGGTTGCGAGTTCAAACCCATTTAACATTTACATTTACATTTTACATTTAAGTCATTTAGCAGACACTCTTATCCAGAGCGACTTACAAACTATTTAGCAGACGCTCTTATCCAGAGCGACTTACAAATTGGTGCATTCACCTTATGACATCCAGTGAAACAGCCACTTTACAATAGTGCATCTAAATATTTTAAGGGGGTGAGAAGGATTACTTTATCCTATCCTAGGTATTCCTTAAAGAGGTGGGTTTCAGGTGTCTCCGGAAGGTGGTGATTGACCCGCTGTCCTGGCGTCGTGAGGGAGTTTGTTCCACCATTGGGGGCCAGAGCAGCGAACAGTTTTGACTGGGCTGAGCGGGAACTGTACTTCCTCAGTGGTAGGGAGGCGAGCAGGCCAGAGGTGGATGAACGCAGTGCCCTTGTTTGGGTGTAGGGCCTGATCAGAGCCTGAGGTACTGAGGTGCTGTTCCCCTCATAGTCCGTAGGCAAGCACCATGGTCTTGTAGCGGATGCGAGCTTCAACTGGAAGCCAGTGGAGAGAGCGGAGGAGCGGGGTGACGTGGAGAGAACTTGGGAAGGTTGAACACCAGACGGGCTGCGGCGTTCTGGATGAGTTGTAGGGTTTAATGGCACAGGCAGGAGCCTAGCCAACAGCAGCTGCAGTAATCCAGACGGAGATGACAAGTGCCTGATTCAGGACCTGCGCCGCTTCCTGTGTGAGGCAGGGTCGTACTTCATGCGATGTTGTAGAGCATGAACCTACAGGAACGGGCC